>NW_027457977.1:0-195610 GCF_050624435.1 Tenrec ecaudatus
TCTACCGCCCACCTCCATCACCTCATCTACATATGGGGGAGATGAGTATGTCTTCTTTGCTGCTCCTTCCCTGAGTCCACCCCAGGAGCTCCCTGAACAGATCACCAATCACTTCTCATTACACCTGCAGCAGCCGTCAGATACTGCTGAACAGAGACAGGCGCCTCCCCTGCTGCTGCCAGGCTCCAGTGCACATGTGCACACACACGTGCACACACATTGTACAGGCACACTCACATGGACACACAAGCATGCACACCCATGTGCACAAACTTTGTTCAGAGGTGGGAATTCTGCCCATTTTAGCCTCTAATATTGCAATCAGAGAGTGATAGAACAATGAAAGATGAAGGTGGATGAAGGAAGATCTATTTATTCCCTTACTTGTTACATAACCATTCAGGGCTCTTTTTTTATCCGTACAAACACACCACCACACCATCAACAATCATCAAGTAGATGTCATGTATGCAGTGCTGCCCTATTCAAGGCGGTGCTGAGTATGTGAGGAGGATTCTCTCTAAAGCACAGCTCTGAGGAAGTCTGTCTCCTTCGCACTTTTACACACACAGGGTGAGGAGCCTGCAGGAGGCTCCGTGCGTTGGGTGAAGCCACACGATGAGTGAGGAGACCGAGTGTGTAGCCAGGGGAGTGAGAGCGCAGAGTTCACCACTTCACCACCATGCTGGTGTGCACAATCGATGAAAGGGTGGCTGCCAGCAGCAGGACAGAAAAAAAGTAAAGCATGTAACTTGTGGTTTTATCTCTGGCTTACTTCCAAAAGGAATTGTTTTTGTTGTTCTAAAAAGCTTTATACCGAGAAAAAAAAAAGAAAGAAAGAAAGCTTTATACCTCTATAAAAACAAAAGGCTACTGCTGTCAAGCACCTTCAGACTCAAGCCAGAGGAGAGCTCTCCCAGTGGGCTTCCAAGCTGAAAATCTTCACAGAAACACAGTACCTCCTGTGGAGTAGCTGGTTGGTTCAAGCCAGCAACCTGGCAGTTAACAAGTACGTCCCTTGTACCTGTAATACCTGTATAAAGTGTATTAAATATGAACTACTCCTGGTGTGTAATTTTAAATTGAATTATTGTGCCTGGAACTTTTTTTTTAATAGCTAAGAATGGTGAAATGAGACTCCTTTAGATGTTATGATAAGAATACACACTACACAGGGCTTGGACCCAACCCAGCTTAATTCAAAGGAAGGCAGATTTATTTTCTTCTGCTTCCCAGAAGGTTCCCCAGCAGAACGTGTGTTAAACAAAATTGTTTAGCTATGGAAAAGAGCAATCTCCTCTTGGGAAGATCCTGGTAGAAGGGGGCTTTGGTTACATATCCAGCTCAACCCAGCCCCAGAGGCCTCGTCATGTTTTATTTTGTTTTGCCCTTGACACTGATTGTCTTGGGAACTGTGGCCCCCGAGCAATGGCCAGGAAGTCAGGTCTTCTTGATGTAAATCCTCTAATATCCCCTACAATGATTTTCAGTGCCAATGGTAAGGCCCGCCCAGTGGCTGCCACATGCCCCTGAGCAAACACGTCAGAGCAGATGAGAGCATGAGACAGCATTTAAGAGAACGGTAGGCTGGCCTTGACTTAGCTGTTTGGCCTCTCCTCAGAAGTCATTTGTGACACTGACTGTCATGGGTTTCATTAAGAACAAGTCTATCTCTACCAAAGAAAACTGCAAGGTAAGAGGACTTTCAGCTCCAGCTACATATGTCTCCAAACTTACTTACATATTGTCCTGTTTTCAGAAGAAAAAAAATTTACTCAGTGCCTCCCGGGCAAATAAAAACTTTGGTACTACAACCTACAATCCCAGATAAAGTGTAGGTATCTGCTTTGGCAGCTCCCCTGGATCGAGCTGCTCCGGTAGCTCTCCACAAAAACCCTGTGAAGAGATGATCAGGCAGGATAGCCTAGTCTGTTCTGCAGAAAGAAGCTACCCCTGAAACCTCAGTGGCTTAAAATCTAGAAGTTTATTTCTTGTTCATGCAAATTCTGACGCTAGAAGGGCAATTCTACAGGGTGTTTGTCCTGCACACCGTCCGTCAGTGATTCGGGCTGCTTCACAAATATGGTGCCACCAGATCAAAAGGTGGATTCCAGGTCATCACAGAAGAGGAAGAGAGAAGTGGGGGTTGTGGATCAGTCTTTACATGCTTTGACACTTTAGTTGACATAGATCGCTGGATAGGGCTGCTTATATAAAGGTTATCAGTTCAAACCCACCTAGCTGTACCACAAAAGGAAGGGGTCATCTGCTTTCATAAAGGGTACAGCCTAGACAACCTCATGCAACAATTGTACTCTGTACCACAAGGGGTGAGCATGAGTCAGAACTGACTTGAAGGCAACAGGATTTGGGGTGTTTTTGTTTGTTTGGTTGGTTGGTTGATTGGTTTGGTTTGCTGAGTGGGAGGTGGTTCTACCTACAGCATATTAATCTGAAGTAGTCACTTTAGGTTTTTTTGTTTGTTTTTTGAGAGATGTGGAAAAGCTCATTGGCTTTAATGGGGAGTTAACTCTGCCGCAGACGGCCTCCTCAAAATTTCCCTCCCGCTTCATAAACTAGCAGAGATTTTCAATGAAGGAGCCTGCAGGCACCCGCTGGACATCTCCTTGCAAGGTCAGTCCTTTGGAGCCACTGGGAGGGAGAAAAAAGAGACTTCTATTCCTGTAAAGAATTCCAGCCCCAGAAATCCTCAGGGGGCAATTCTGCCCTGTCCTCTCGGGTCGCTATGAGTCCGAATTGAATTTATGGCTATGAGTTGAGTTTTAATTCCATTCACTTACTGCTATTGACAGGTTGCTAGATTAGGGCTTGTCTTCCCAAGTGCCAGCACTAAACGAAAATGAGCTGTCCGGGCCACAACAAAGGGGTTGGAAATAAATCAGGCACACTCATTAGATACCTATGGCAAAATTCAGAACTGAGCATGCTCTGACCCAAGTCATGTAGACCCAGGTGGAAGGTCCACCTGGTCATACAGAATAGGACTTCACAAAAGTGCACCAAAATCAACCAGTACGATCGACCAATGCCCTCCAGTGGTGTTGGGAGGTGATAGAAGTAGGCCTGGGCTCCTTGTCGCCCTCCCTTGTTCACGTGCTCTGCAAGTGGAGGGTGAGGCCCTTGGGGGTTCCTGCCGTGGCTCCTCAGCTGGTTCTGCACTCCTGCTCAGGTATTCCTCCCATGAAACCGCCATATTCAGCTGCAAACTTTCCCCACCCCTGCCATGCAGCCCGGCGTGCTTTCCGGAGATAGTGGGGACTTTTGGGGACTGCGATACCTGAAACTTTCTTTCATAACATTCACTTGGATTTACAAAAGTGCTTCTGCCATATGAATTCTTTCAGCGTTGCTAAGCAAGAACTGAGGTCAACCACCCCAGAAACCTAACACTATCAAGTCGATTCTGACTTATATCAATCTAGGGGGTCCTCAAACTATGGCCTGCGGACCACATGGCCCTCAGAGGACATTTATTCAGCATGCCGGGTGTTTTTGCCCCCCCTTTTTTTTTTACTTCAAATTAGGTATGTGCAGTGCGCATAGGCATTTGTGCATAGTTTTATTTTTAAACTATAGTCCAGCCCTCCAGCGGGTTTGAGGGACAATGAACTGGCCTCCTGTTTAAAAAGTTTGAGGACCCCTGAAAGGACAACGTAGAACTATGCTTGTGGGTTCCCGAAGTTCTAAATCTTTACAGGAGCTGAGAACCGCATCTTTCTCTGTGAGCCATAGCGGATTCCAACTGGCTGGCCTCATGGTCACACACATTCCATCAGGCTCCTTGAGCCTTAACTTGATAATTTAATGAAACGATACTTCTCCAAGTCACACTGTATCAAGGTCTATAATCTTGCTATTCTAATATCAAATTTAAAATAAGGAATATAGTTAAGCTCCAAATCCATAAGCAATAAGATCATTGAATCTCTTTGGACACTATTACTTAAAAAAAGAAAAAACTCTGTCCAATTATTTTCAGCACAGAAAAGCTTCCAGTGTTTACAGCTTAGTATGTAATTGCTTTTTCTCTTCTTCTTTTGCATTGGTGAATCATTTTGAGCTTATAATAATGTCAAAATAAATAGTTTCCAGAGCCTCCAGGCATTCACTGTGTAATGATCATTTAAAAGATTTCTTGGTTAGAGGGTCCTCAAAAGAATAAAAAGCGTGTCCGCATCCCTGGTCATTTCTATATTCAAAAGAAGAAATTGCTCATCAAATGCTACAAGCCAATTTCTTTCTTCAGCCAAACTGCCCATTTTAGCATCACTGAATTAAGCAAATGGTTCTACATTTCAAAGTCAACAATGATACTCTTTTCCCTTTAACACGAGCATCTTAAACAGCTCAAAAAATAGTCGAGCTCTTTATTATGGCTTTTCCTGAGAAAGCTGTTTCGTTGTTTATTTTATTTATTCATCTAGACTTTCATGTTAAGATTTGTGTATTTTAAGTTCTGCTAGTCAGGACATTTTAAATGGAGCCAGATTTTTTTTTTATACTTTGTCTTTTAAAATATAATGAGACTGAGCAGTACATCCGTTAATAAAATATAAAGTCTTCCTATTTCTGTTTGTTTGTAATTTCCCTAAGGATAACTCTTAATGTAGTAAAACCAAAACCCACCATAATGAATTACATTTGGTCTACTGGGGGTTGTGGCCAACCTTTTGATAGAAAAATCCAGAGACTCCCTTCTGCATCTCCTTTCCCAACCAAACCCCGGTGGCTGGAGGCTGGAAGGAAGAAAGAGGCTGGGCTGCTGGGGCAGGGTGGGGAAGGGGTAACCTTGCAGATTATTTCAAATTCTACTCTGAAGGCAGAAAGTTATCCAAATGAGATAGCTAGAGATTCACTTCCTTAGAAAAAGATTGAAATTAATGTGTCCCTTAGAAAAGCCAAAGGAAAAAAGTCGTTATTAATTTAGGCAATTGAAGAACTTTGAAAGCCATGTCTAGTACATAAAAACACCTGTCCCTAGAGCCCATCGGCCTAGGAAACTGAATTTTTATACCATGTAAAATAAAGGAAGGTCATTTCTTAGACTTGCTCAACAGAAGATTGTCATTTTAAACCGGTTACTGTAATGAGAAGCTGGGTTTTCGTAAAAAGGACTGAATGCTTGAGTCAGTGTGAAATGAAATTAGAGATGCATGTTCTGCGCATGGCGGCATTTCCGGAGGAGTCTGTGTTCCTGTGACTGCTCTCGATCTGTCTCGTGCCTTCTGGGAAACTCACAGCGTGGTGCCCACATCTAGTCTCTCGGACTTTCTTGCCAGCTTTGGAAAGGTGTTGAGTCTGTTGGATCTGCTGCACAGAGACAGCATGCAAGTGGACCCTTCCCACATTCCTCAGAGAGCAGCCCCCCAGTGTAAAGCTGTGGGTGAGGTTTGATGACCTTTGCCCCTTCATCATCCCGCATTCTTTGAGGGACCCAAGCGCTCCCCCGAGGCATTACCGGAGAAGCAGCTACCCCATAGTTTCCAGATGGTGGGTATCAGCCTGTGTGCTCATTGGGATCGCCAGAGAGCTGTCCAAAAGACATCTTTGTCCCATCTCCACTGAGTCCGATTTTATTGGCCTGGAATGCAGCCTAGGTGCTTGGATTTTTTTCTCTCTCATAAGTTTTTATTGTGAATTAGGTGAAGGTTTACCAAGATCATCAGTTTTTTATTCAACAATTCATACCCATTGTGTTTTATGCCACTTATTGCAATCTCCACAATATAATATGACTTGTTCCACTCCCTACTTATGTCTTCTGTTTCCCTTCCTCCTCTCTTCCTACCCTTCTGAACTTGGGCCTTGGATTAATACTGCCCTTTTGAGATCAAATGGTTTGCTGTTTTCAGGTTTGCGTGCCTCACTTGTGTAATTGCTCCCATTATAGACCAATCTATTATTTGGCTGAATACTGAACCACAGGTAGGAGTTCATTTTCAAACTTAGTGAATAAGGACCATCGTTTCAGAGGTTCTGTTAGTCCCTATCCAGCCAATAAGCCTGGTCTCTTTTATGACTGTGAATTTTGCTTCACTATCTAGGACCTTTGGATGTGATCCCTTTCAAAGAAGTTGGAATTGATAGTTGGAGATCATCTAGTTATTCTGTGCTCAGAGTCATGAAGTCTAATGTTCATGTGGTCCACTCACCACTCTTTCCTCCAGAGTGAGGGTGACAATACTTGCCACCTAGATGGCCACTTGTGAGCTTCTGAAATCCAGCTGCTACTCACCAGCATGGATGTCGAACATAGTCTTTACAGTCTAGGTAATGACAATTGTTCTTGGTGTCCTTCACAACTATAATCCCCAGCCCCCCAGCCCAATAAAGCACTCCCTCCAGTTGTTCGGTTATGCCTAAGGAGTTTTGATAACTTCATCTTCTGTGTGCTCCGGAATATTCAATTCCCTGGATGGTCAGAATGGTCAGTCAGGGCTCAGAATCTTGGTGTTAAGGCTTCTGGTGAGATCCTGGCACATCAGACAGAGAGGTTGTGAGGCTAGAGGATGGGCAGAAGGGGATCATACTGAGTCTAACAAGGAAAGAAAAGGAAATGAAGGATATAAGCAATTAAAAGCAAGCGCATAAATAGATACAAATACACAGATGGCCCTTGCAACATTATTCCCAATCTCGCAAACGTGTCAACGGTCTAAATACCCATCAATAGGTGAATGGATAAGTCAAACATGTTGCCTACGGTATATACAATGGACTACTACTCAGCCATAAAGAGAAATGAACTCTTGACACAGGCTACAAGAGGAATGAACCTCATAAGCATTATGCTGAGTGAAATAAATCAGCTTCAAAAAGGACACATTTTGCTTAATTCCACTTACAAAAAATATCTAGGCTAGGAAAATGAATAGAGACAAACATCTCCCAATTGTTTCCAGGGATAGGTAGGAAGGTAAGTATGGTTGTTACATAATGCCATGTCAATTGGACAAATAAGTGAGGTGGAGTCTTTCTTATACCTATATGAGTGTCCTTGGATTTATTTCTCTAGTCAACCCAGCCTAACCCAGTAGGGCCTGGAGGGGAAGTGCCATCCCTGAGACGATACTGAGCTTCCATAAGGGTGATGACATAATTTTGGAATGGGTAAGGATGATATATGAACAACATGCAGAATGCCACTTAATTATAATCTTGTAGAGCGTGGAAGTGACGAATGTTTTGATGCATGTATATTTAGTATGATTTTTAAAGAGTGTACGCAAAAGAGCAATATGGCAAGTCTGTGTTGCCATTTGCTATTGCTCAGCTAAAAGCGATTCGGGCCTGTGTAGTTCAAAGGGAACCACAGAGGCTCAGGAGGAAAGCTGGTACCATCTCCAACTGAGACTTGTCTGACCAAATGCAGAGTCTCCCTTCAAGTAACTGACAGGTCAGAGGCAGCTCATCTCTGCTGCAGAAGCAATGATTTGTCTCAATTCCCAGACCACTGTCACAGCCATGTCTTGTTGCTCTCGGTGCCCCCCTTCCCCACCACAATAAGTCACTAGAAAGCCATGCTTCATTTAAAAACAAACAAATAAAACCCTTCTGCCTCCATCCTGGCACTGTTTCAGCTTATTTAGCATCATAACATATGTCATCTGTTTCCCTAAACAATCTAACATGGACATGGCACGATGGGACTGATGAGTTAGGCAAATGAGAACCAGCCTGCCCTCTGAACACACACGATGGCATTTGACTTGCTGTCAGTAGATGCTGTCGCGTTTCTTCTCCTCTTTCCTGGAAAATAAATACAGAAAAGAATGAGGACATGAAAAGGGCTGCAAGATGTTTAGCTCTGGTCTTTCTAGAAAGTGTAGAAAAAAAGTATGTGACCCCTGCCTGCCTTTAGATGCCCCACTCCTCTGGCAAACAAGGATTGCACACTGACCATGGACAAGACATCTGGATCTGGGGGGAGGATATAACAATTGCCCCCACCAGCAAAGAGTTTCCAGATTTACGGGACTACACAGGCCAGGGAGCAGCTCATAAAAAGAACAAGAAGAATCACAAAGGAGGGTGTGCTCCAGCACCACTTCGTCCAGCTGCAGGCACATGAAGGCAAAGTTTCTTTTGCTTTCAGTCAAGTTTATGATTTCCGCTGCATCCCTTACCAACACCTTCACGAAGATCTAGGTTCTTGGGTTGTTTCGCTCCAGGGCGGACATCTCCTTGGTAAAGCTTTATGGACAGCTCATGGTCCAAGAATTCCACCTATATGTTTTGAAAGGGGCCACGTTAAAACCCCTGGCTCAGACTTTCAGGACTGGGCACAATACAGCAAACCCACCATGGGGACAGCAGGATTTGGTAACACTCTCATCTCCATCACAACCTGGACCTGGCAAAGCTATTCTCTTCCACTCACCATCTTTCAATCAATATTTACTCAGCTATTAGTTGCTCCCCAGGCTCAGCATCAGAAAAGTGTTCAAACATTACCGAATTGTCCATCTAATGGTAGAGGTCTGTGCAAGGGATATGAGAGCAAGAGGCTCAGAGATGATCAGTGGGTAACGAGAGAGGGATTCACCTTTATCATTTGTAGAAAGCCCCTGAGGCTTAGTCACATTGGCAGACTTTCCCTGGAGCAAGCAAATAAAGCTGCTCCCGGCTCAGCTCCATTCCTGATCTGGTCTTGCCATGAGACTATCCAGGCTTTGTCCCAACCCCACGTTCTGGAAACCACGAGTGGAAGGAGGTGAATCTTGGGGATACCATGGAAAAGAATGGGCATTGCACAACACTTCATTGTACTCATATGGAGCTTATGCAAAGGCCAAGAGATAGAACCAGGTGAGACTGTGAACAGGACAAGGTGATACTGCATGGTTTAAAATCAGAAAAGGTGTGCATCAGGGTTGTATCCTTTCACTGTTCTTATTCCATCTGTATGCTGAGCAATTTATACAAGAAGCTGGTCTCTGTGAAAAAGAACATGGCATCAGGATTAGACGAAGACCCATGTAATGTCATTGGGAACATTTTCTCACTAAAAATTTTAGGTCATGGCATCAAAAAAGTGTCATTTTAACCTAAATGGGTTTTTAGACCAGTGAAATAACAGCGAGAGTGAGTCAGCATTGTGCACAGAATTGAGCGATACTGGTTCTTTGGGAAATTCATAATCCAACACTGACACTGCTGAGATAAAGGATGACAGTGAGGAAGATTCTACACCTGAGCTCTGTGATGGGCCAACGTGGTGCTCTACTCTCTTCAGGAATGGATGAGCCAGCTCCACCAAGATTCCCCTTTACTGGAGCACCTGCTATGTATGTAGACGTTGAACACAAGAACGCTTTGGCGTTCCTACAATGATTTCTGACCGATGAGGTCATCGAAAAAATGATTATGATAGCCCGGAGGTTTACTTTCAGGTTTTAACCCCTCTTCAGTTAATTTCTGTGCATGGGGGAAGGTTTGGGGCTTGCTTCATTTTCCTACATACGGTATCTCAGTTTGTCCAACACCATTTGTTGAGCAAGCAGAATTTGTCCCTTTGGATATTTCTGTGTCCTTTCTCGAAGGCTAGTTTCCTGTTGACTGGTGAATATATGTGTAGCTTTTCTGTTCGAATCCATTGATCTATATACCTCTCAGTGTACCAATACACTGCTCTCCCTTAGGGAAAAACAACAACAAAAGTTGTATGAGCCCCTATATAATGATTTTTTTTAATGGACGATGAACTATTTTCCAGGCCAGCACTATCCTATGTTTGAGCACATTGCTGCAGCCACTGTGTCAATCCATCATGCCTTATAGCCTGCGGTACTCATGTTCAGGTATAGTGTTCTGCCATTCACAAGGTTCACACTGGCCAGTTCTTTCAGAAGTGGAAGACCAGGTCCTCCTCCCTCGTCTCTGTCTGGAAACTGCTGAAGTCTACCTGCAGTGAGTGACCCAGCAGGCATTTGAACTACTGGCTGCAAAATTTCCACCATTACAGCCAAATGCAGGCCACCACAGTACAACAGACAGTAACAGCATCTTAACACCACACAAAGGCTCCTCCCTGGGGAGACCACGTGTTCAGGCAATTGCTGCTGTTACACATGTAAGTGGGGGCTACATGAAGTCGCACCATCTCCTGTGGCCCTTCCAGGAACAGGCCATTCTGCTGTTGTTTCTACTGGACTTAGGCTCAGCTGCCAACCTGCCCTCTGCACGCATTCTTCTCCTTACCCTTCCATGTCACCTTCTCTTTGCCCAAGTCAATACTGCTGGTCAGTCACCTACTGGTGGATGCTTGCTTCTGAAGTTTCTGAACCACATTTCCCCATGGTTATGAGACATTGCTGCTGCCACTGCGAGCATTTAACAGGTTACTTTACACCTTCAATGAGAAATCTAGGGGAATAGAAAGAAAGCTTCTTCTTTCTCCCAAGGAGTGGGTGGTGGTTTTGAACCGTTTCCCTTGAGGTTAGCAGCCCAATGTGTAACCCACTACACCAGTAGAGCCTTGGTGGCACTGTCCAGCAATTATTAGACTGCTAAATATGAGGTCAGGGTTTCAAACCTACCAACTTCTCCTTGGGAGAACGATAAAGCTGTTCCCATAAAAGACTGACAGCTCCAGAAGCCCTCTATAGGGTGGCTATGAGTTGGAATTTTGCGGTCATTTAGGGCTTTTTGGTGGCATGTGATTTTTTAGGGCTTTTAGGTTGTTTGTGGACGTTCAAGGTGTGTTTGGGGCATTCGGGTGGTTTGGGGTTTTTAGGGTGTTTTATAAGATTTTAGGGAGTGTTTAAGGGATTTAGGGGTGGTTTTTTAGAGTGTATAGGTATTTTTCAGCACAATATGGTGTTTTTAGTGATGTTACAGAGTTCCTTAGGGATTTTAGGGTATTTTTCATATTATATGTGTTTTTTTCCCCCAGCATTTTAGGTTTTCTTAGGGCTTTCATGGTGTTTTCAGGGCATATATGGGGTTTAGGAATGTTTAGGGTTTGGGAATCTTCTAAGGATGATTTTTGGAAGTTTCACATGTTTGGGTGGGCATTTGGTGTTTTTTTGTGGCTTTAGAGTGTTTATGGGATCCTGTCAATTTGCAGCTTTAATTCCGCAAAGAAAAGTCAGACAGCAAGCCAGAAAGGAGCAGGAAATGAAGGGGAAGCCCAGGCCACATGTTACAGCTGCCAAGTCCGGAGAACCTAGGTGTGGTCGTTGGCTACCTGGGACCGGGAGTGGGGCTGTGCTCCTGCCCAAGGGTGCTAGGGAGTAAACCAATCTCAGCTGGACGTTTGGCTTATCTACTAATTAGCCGACTCCATGAACTTTCCCAAGGGCAGCTGGCGAATTGCCAGGGGAACCCAGCTAGACCCCCCACACAAAAGCACAGGGATGGTTACAGGAACAGGAGGTTTCACACAGTGGATGTGCAGGGCTTGGGGTCGGGATTGGGGGCCAAGGTGAGGAAGGGGCAGCAATAAGGCCTGGTCCCAAATAATCAGACACTGAGCAATAAAAGTACAAGGACTGCCAAGAGAACATGGGGACAAAGGATGGCTGGACTTCATTTGACATCTTTGGACGTGCTGTCAGGAGAGACCAGTCCCTGAAGGGACATCAAGTCCATGAAGGACATGATGCTTGGCAAAAAGTGGAGGACGGGCAATAAAACAGCTTGAACCAGTGGCTACATCAGTGGGCATAGTAACAATGGTGAGGATGGTTCGAGACCTGGCAGTGTTTTATTTTACTGCTTGTGTTTTTCTAGAACTGTCTTTCCTGGATGCACGAGGAAGGATAACTGTGCTTGTGGGAAGCAAATGCACAGTGGGCAGCGCTTTGGCCAACATAGGTACACCACCGGCACACAATGCCCCCTTACTTGGCATCCAAAGTGACAGGATTTGTCTTTCCCCAGAGCTCTCCAGCCCTGGGGGAAGCGGCCCTGCCTTCGGCGCACCGCCAGGGGGCAGCACTGCTGCTCTCTCACTGGCTACATCTGTGAGGACCCAGAGAGCAGCTCCTTTCTGCTGCTCTCCTCTCAGACTTCTGCCAGAAGCCTTGGCTCGTCCTGGATCCTCCCTTGATTCCCACTCTGCACCTTTGGGGACGCCCAGCCCATTAACTCTCTCCCATCCTTCCTTGCTGCCTCTTGTCCAGATGCCTGAGCTGGGCTTCAAGTAGTTGTAATGTTATGCTTAGGTGAGATGTGTTCAGCTTGTTTACTGTCTGTATACAAGAAAAGAGTGCAGCCCAAGACATCCACCCTTTTGTTCCTCTATGGAAAGCCTGTTACGTGTCATAGTCTTCTCTCTGTGCAGTGCTTTCCTCTGCTGCTGATGCTTTTACATGAAATAGGACTCGGTGTGTCACCGCTACAGGAAATTATCTCTGAAAAAATAATATGCCCAGAACTCAGAAACAGTGTCAGCTTGCATCTGGCATCATGGAAGCATCATGGGTGTGTTTCCATTCATTCGCTCCTGAGTGTCACATGTTAAACTCAGTGCATAGCATAAACAGCAGCAGGCACAAACTGAGACAAAGCACACCCTTTGCTGTGAAGCACATTCCGACTCCTGGCTGCCCCTGTGCCACAGAGTAGAACTGCCCCGCAGGGGCTCCCTAGCTGTCATCTTTACAGAGGCACATGGCCACACCTCCCTTTTGGGAAGCCACTGGGTAGGTTTGAACTTCAGGGTTGTAGTAGTTGATATTGTAGAGCCCTGGAGTCAGTTCGGATTCATAGGGGCCTGTGCACTAGAGAGAGAAACAAAGCCCAGTCCTGCGCCATCCTCGCACTTGTTACTGTATTTGAGCCGATTCTCGCAGCCACGGTGTCAATCCACCTAAGTAAGGGTCTTCCTCTTGTTTGCTAACCCTCTGCCAAAAATGATGCCCTTCTTGCAGGACTGGTTCCACCATAGTAATATGTCCAAAGTACCTGAGACAACGTCTCCGCATCCTCTTTCAGATCTCCTGCCTTTAGTTTGTCAGCTCACTTCGATGGAGTCGATGCTGAGCCATAGCGACTCTATGAGATCAGAGCAGAACTATCTCTGTGGGTTTCCCAAAGGCTAACTCTATGGGAGTAGAACGCCTCATCCTTTTCTTCTGAGGACTGACTGGTGGTTCCCCACTGCTGACATTACAGTTGACACCCAAGGCATAAGGTACTATGCCACCAGAAGTCCCTTGCCCCTGTGCAATAACCAACACCACCTACACACAAAACCCACCCCTTCTCTGTCAGTTTGATGTATGGTGATGGCTTGAGTTGCTATGAAATTGGAAGCTACTAGGGGGAACCCGACAAAAACTACAATTTTTTCAAAACTATGCATTTAAATTTTTTATCCCCTTCATAGTACTCTCCATTACACTTCACACATTTGTCTAATCTGTGATTACATTCTTGGAAACATTTTTCAAACTCAGCAGTTTGGGTGACACCCTTGTTTTTCCCCCCCTCTTCTGTGTTGTCAAACCACTGTCCTTCATTCATGGAAACAGAAAGAAGTCACATGGAGTGAGTTCAGGTGATTAGGATATGAGGGACAAGAGAGGCATGCTTTTTGGGGGGATGTTTCATACTGTTATTTCTTTTCTCTTTTTTTATAATCAATTTTTGGGGCCTCATACAACTCTTATCACAATTGATACATACATCATATTTGTACATTCATTGCCCTCATCATTCTGAAAACATTTGCTCCCCACTTAATCCGCTGGCATCAGCTGATAATTATTCCCCATCCCTCATGAACCCTGAATAATTTCTAAATTATTATTTTGTCTTATCTTACACTATACAATATCTCCCTTCAGCCACTTTTCTGTTGTCTGTCCCCCAGGGAGATGGTTATATGTAGATCCTTGTAATCGGTTTCCCCTTTCCATTCCTCCCTCCCTCTACCCTCCTCGTATCGCCACTCTTACCACTGGTCCTGAAGGGATCATCCGCCCTGGATTCCCTGTGTTTCCAGTTCCTATCTGTACCAGTGTACATCCTCAGGTCTAGCTAGATTTGTAAGGTAGAATGGGGATCATTTTAGTTGTGGGGGAAGAAGCATTTAGGAGCTAGAGGAAAGTTGTATGTTTCATTGTTGCTACAGTGCACCCTGACTGGCTCCTCTCCTCCCTGCTACCCTTCTGTAAGGGGATGTCCAATTATCTACAAATGAGCTTTGGGTTTTCACTCCACACTCCCCCGTATTCACAAAGATATGATTTTTTTGTTCCGATGATGTCTGATACCTGATTCTTCCGACACCTCGTGATCACACATGCTGGTGTGCTTCTTTCATGTGGGCTTTGTTGCTTCTCAGCTACATGACCACTTGTTTAACTTCAAGCTTTTAAGACCCCAGAATGTATAACTTTTGATAGCCGACCACCATCAACTTCAGTCACCACATTTGCTTATGCACCCATTTGCCTCCAGCAATTGTGTTGGGGAGGTGAGCATCACGCAATGCCACTTTAATACAACAAAGTATTTTTGCATTGAGGGAGTACTTGAATGGAGGCCCAATGTACATCTGTTACCTTAATACTAAACCTATAAATATATGCATATAGATCTATTTCCCCATCGTTATACATAAATATATTTACATATGCACATGCCTTTATTTAGACCTCTATAAATGCCCTTTGCTTCCTACCTCTTTCCTTGATTTCCTTTTACTTTCCGATTGTCCCACTCTCATGTTCAGCCTTCATTTGTGTTTCAGTAATTCCTCTAGGTTACATTACTCTTGGTTACACTCTACCAAGCCTCCTACACCCTCCTCACCATCTATTTGGATCACTTGGTGTTCCCTTGTCCCTGGGTTTGTTAACAGCACTTCCTTTTTCCCTACACCCCACTTTCCCATCTCCCTCCCCCAGCTGTCAGTCCCATTGTTTTCTCCTCCAGATTGTTCATCCAGCCTATCTCATTTAGACAGACCTGTGGAAATCATAGCATGCACAAAAACGAGACAGAGCAAACCCAAGCAACAAAATGAAACAAAAGAACAACACCACCACCAACAAGCCAATGACAAAAAGCAAAACAAAACACAAGAAAGAAAAGCTTTTAGTTAGTTCAAGGACTGTTTGTTGGCCTTTAGGAGTGTTTTCTCATAGAGTATGATGGGTCAGCTAGCCCTGGCCCCAAAGTCTATTTTTGGTATTCCCTGGGGACTTCGTTGCTCTGTTCCCCTTCCTGTTCTGTTGTACACCCTTAGTATTTTGCCTCGGTGTGCTGGGATCAGATCGGGCGATAGAGGCATGCTGTTTTTTTTGTGTGAGCAGGTGCACTGTCATGGTGGCAAAACCAGTCCCCTGTCTACCACTAATCAGTCCTTTTTATTTTAAATAAATCATTTTATTGGGGGATCTTACAGCTCTTGTAACAATTCATACACCAATTTGTATGAAGCACATTTGTACATACATTGCTATCATCATTTCCAAACATGTTCTTTCTCCTTGAGCTCCTTTTTTCCCCTCCTCCCACCCACGTGAACCACTGATACTTTATACATACTTTTTAGTTTTATATTTTACGCCTCTGCTGTATCCCTTCACCCAAACTTCTGCTGTTTGTTCCCCTGGGTGGTGGAGTGGGGCTGTATGTCCATCATTGAGATTGGTTTCCCCTTTCTTCTGCTTCTCCCCCCTACCTTCCCTCGTGGTGTTGCTACTCTCAGTATTGGTCCTGAGGGGTTTATCTGTCCTGGATTCTGTGTGTCGGAACTTCTAGTCAATAGCAGTGTGCAAGCTCTGGTCTAGCCAGACAACTCAGACCTTCTTACACAATATCTTCAGAACCTCTATATAGGAAGCTTGATTAACAGTCTGACCTAGTGCAATGACTAAACTCCAAATGCACTATCACCCTCACATCAACAAAACCAAACAAATGAGCATCTTCTTGAAGTTTGAGTTCACTTGACGAGGTGTATTTGAGTGAGGTGATGATGGCGTCTTACACTGACTTGATTTATGTTTGCATTCTGGCTTGTGAGAAGAGCACAAGGTCTTGTCACCAGCAATGACCTTGGGAAAAAAGTGTGGGTGCACTAGCTCGGAGCAAGTTGCCAGATGCCTGCCCAAACAGGAGAATGTATATTTTGAAATGTGTACCCAGTGGAGCTTTGTACCGCTTGGTTTTTTGGCGGGGGTGGGGTGGGGGTGGGTGGAAGGCCGGCTACTCCTTTGTAGGTTAGATAATCTGAGATGTGCTATTTGAAATTTCCTGGGGCCAGTTTTAGACAAAACTAGAAAAGTTAATTTTGCTGTATGGAAAAATCTGACAGTCTGGAAGTATCTAATTTTCCTCACATGCCATCATTCCCCTAGTAGCATTATTCTTAGTTAAAGCTCTCCTCTGTTCCTCCTTAGGGTTTCCCCCACTACCTGATGTTCCTTTTCTCCTACTCATCATCAAGGGACTTGTGTCCAAAGTGAGGACAGCAAATAAGAGACCCTCCTGACTCTCTGTTAAGAAGGGTGCTCTGGTGCATGCGTGTGTTTATGTGTGCACATACAATCGCATTTGAATTTTGTTGGAAGAGGCTTCATAGAGACAGAGAGTGACATGGTTAGAGCTGCTGCACATGTAGAGCACTGTACTCTATGGTGTTCTAATTCAAATGCATGTAAGGTCCAAGAGAGGTAATAGAAGCAAGTGACCAGGGTCAGGGAAGGCAGTAGGAGGAACTGAGGGAGCCTGAATGCCTCACACCCTGCCAGTTTCACTGATTCTTGGATGGGAGAGTACCAACCTAGTGCTGTGAAATCTTCGCAGTTTTCAGAGGCTTGGGGGATTTAAATTTTGTATGTAAAAAATAGACATCTAAATGCTTGTAATTTATTGATTTCGATAAACACACTGAATGCCAGTACTCAAGTCAAACAAACCAAACTGACAGCCATCGAGTCTTTGCCAACTCATAGTGACCCTATTAGACAGGGTAGAACTGCCCCTCAGTTCAGCTCCCAGCCCTGGAGGCCCACCAGTTCCTCGTTATTATCATGAGGAATACTATTTTCACAAGAGCATTACATACCCCTAGAGACTAAACCATAAAGCCATATAGGCTTTGACCATCAATTCTGATATGCTTTTTCCTCAAACTGATGGGTCATTTGATGGAATCCTTGTATTACTTCCCTAACATAAAAATTAATCAAGCAAAGGAGATTCAGTGCTCAGTACTACAGCCCCCTATTTAGAGATTAACTCTTAAAAACCACCACCACCACCACCACCACCACCACCACCACCACCACCACCACCACCACCACCGCCACCTTATCTATGTTGATAAAAACTTGAGTAGGCTGTATAAATATCTCAAGTATTTAGGATAAAATGGATTCTTATTCTACTGTCACATATTTAGTTTGAGTTATGTGTTTCCATCTGAACACAAATTAAATAGACCTCATTGACATCTTTTCAAAATGCCATAAAAATTAAATGATTACCTTAAAAGATACTCAGTATAATTAGGCATCAGAAAAATGTACATCAACACTAGAGCGAGATAGTGTTTCAACCCATCAAGATGACACTAGCCAAGAATATTAAAAATACCAGTGAGTGCTGGAAGAATGAACAGATTTGTGTCAGAAGAACAGTCTGAAAGGTCCTTAGAAGCAAGCACGGGGAGACTTCACATGCTTTGGATATGTTATCAGGAGATGCCAGTCCCTGGAAAAGGCTGAAATGTTAGGTTCAAGTATAACAACAGTTTTGAAGATGGTGTAGGACTGCGCAGTGGTTCATTCTGCCTTGAGTTGGAACTGACTCAATAGCACCTAATGCTAAAAGCTAGATGCTTTTGATCCTAAATGAAAAGTGGATGGTCCAGCCTCCATACCAGCTACGTGGACAACTGCCCCTCCCCCCAGAAGAATTTACTTTAGAAGACGGCACTGAACCTGTAGCTAGGGGAGATGGACATGTCTGATCAGAGCACACAGGGGCAAATGAAGGGGGAGGAAGAGAGTGGAGCACA
This sequence comes from Tenrec ecaudatus, assembly GCF_050624435.1. Classification (NCBI taxonomy): domain Eukaryota; kingdom Metazoa; phylum Chordata; class Mammalia; order Afrosoricida; family Tenrecidae; genus Tenrec; species Tenrec ecaudatus. The sequence continues at coordinate 18,002 of NW_027457977.1, forward strand.
CACTGGTCCACCAGGCTTGGAGGATGATTTTGGCACTCTGAACAGCCAATGTACAGAGTGGACCATATGGCTGATCCCACTATGAGACATGCCATCCCTTGCTGGCCCAGAGCCCTATGGGGACAATACCGGAGACTCTGTGTTGGGACTGACCCGACTGGCCCTCCAACACGGAGGCAAATCACTAAAAGCATGCAGCAGAGCAACCATGAGAGCAGAGCGGGTAGCCCCTTAGGGAGTACAAAGGACAGACTCTGGGGCCAGAGCATGATACGCCATCAGACCTGACTGAAGGACACACCTATAGAAAAAAAAAATCAGACCTTGATCTATTTACAGGTTTTTCTTTCTTAAAAAATTTTTTTTGTCTTTTAATTAATTTACTCTTTTATTGATCATTGGTTTTCTGTTGTTGTTTTTTTTGTCATCACAGTGTTCTCACCCATCGCCTATCTTGCTATGGTTTGATTTTTGGTGCATATTATTATCTCAACAGATCTATCTAGATAAGATAGGCTGGAAGAATAGTCTGGAGGAGAAAACAACAGGACCAATGGTTCCCGGGGACATGGGAGAGAGAGAGGAGGGGGTAAGGAGGTGATGCTGACCAATCCAGCGACAGGGGAGCAACAAGTAATCCAAAATCCGTCGCAAGGAGGGTGTGAGAAACCTGGTAGGTATTCAGCAAGGGCAATGTAACCAAGAGAAATTACTCAAACCCAAGTGAAAGCTGAGCATGATAGTCGGACAAGAGGAAAGTAAAAGTAAATAGAGGAAAGAACTAGGTGACAAAGGGTATTTCTAGAGGTCTACATACTGGCATGTACATATGTAAATATATTTATACAGGAGGGTTCGTAAATAGATCAACGTGCATATATTTATAGACTTAGTATTAAGGCAGTAGATGGACATTGCCAAATACTTACTCAATGCAAGAAGACGTTATATTAAATTGGCATTCCATGATGAACACCCTTTCCAACATGATGGTTGAAGAAAAATGTGTGCACTAGCAAATGTGGTGAAGAAAGCTGATGGTGCCTGGCTATCAAAAGTTATAGCATCTGGGATCTTACAGGCTTGAAAATAAAGAAGCGGCCATCTAGCTCAGAAGCAACAAAGCCCACATGGAGGAAGCACACCAGCCTGTGTGACCATGAACTGTTGAAGGGATCAGATATCAAGCATCAAAGAACACAAAAATCATGTCATTGTAAATGAGGGTGAGTGCAGAGTGGAGACTCAAAGCCCATTGGTAGGTAACTGGACACCCCCTTCCTGAAGGGATGTGGGGAGGAGATAAGCCAGTCAGGGTGCAGGGTAGCAACAATGAAACATGTTTCCTCTAGTTCCTAAATGCTTCCTCCCCCCACTATCATGATCCAAATTCTACTTTACAAATCTGGCTATACAAGGGGATGTACAGAGAGATCGCCTTGGAGATTGGGTGGATGTTCCCACAGTAGCGTGGAGCCTCACAAGTGGTGGTCAGGCGTTTCCCCCAGTCACTTGTAGGACCTCAGGATTTAGGCTGGGGATGCCCCACTTTTTATAGGGGAGAACAACCTGTGGCCTGGTGTGTGGGAGAGGACCAGCGTGAATTCCCCAGCTGCTTGCCACACCAATAAGTGAGGGGTGGGAGCTCCCTCAGTTGGGCCTTCAGGTTTGCCCTAGGCAGAGGGGAGTGGCCTGGAGACAGCTATTGTCTTGTGATGGGAAAGAGAGTGAAAGGAGAGGAAAAAGAGAGAAAGAGGAAGACACAGACTGGGGCAATAATGCCAACCAGACTGACAACCACTCACCCACACACAACTAAAATGCACAGAGTAAACAAAGGTGACAACAGTAAAAAAAAAAAAAAAGAAAAGAAAACAACTAAAAAGGAGAACCAAATCTGTGGAGGCTGTGGTAGGAAGTAGAGAAGAGCTAGATGGAGCGGAGAAAAGCAGAAAACCTGTAAGAAGAGTCCAATAAAAGGAAAAAGAGAGAAAAGGAAGGAGAAGGAGAGAGTATTTTTTAAATGGTTAAAGAAATAACTGACCCTGTGTTATGCTGTGTGTAGCTCTGACTCGTCCTGTGTGCAGTACTGTCTTAGGGGTCAGGCTGCCCACTAGGAGGACAGGGTTGCCCTAGGCAGAGTGTAGGGCTCTGGAAACCAGCAGTGGTATGTGCAAGCAATGAGAGGGAGCAGAGAGAATCGTACAAGCTAAGAGAGAGGTGAAGAAAGCAAAGACAGAAAGAGGAAAGAAAGAAAAAGAGAATAAAGAGAAAGAAGGAAATAAATCCAACTGAGTTCACTAAGGTTGGCTGTGATGGTAAAGAGCAAGGAGAGAGAGAAGGAGGAAATAAAGTATAAAGTAGTAGCTGATCCCTGATTGCTTGGATGAGGGGCCAGAGGGGTTTAGACACTGCTCCAACATGGCAGGTCAGTGTGCCCTTTTAATGCCGGGACCCAGTGGTGCTGGGCAGAATTGCCCTAGTTGACGAGATCACCTTAGAGGCATGACGGAGGTTTCTTCAACGGTGCAGCGCACTGTAGGTGTTTGTCCCAGGTGCCTTGTGTGGTGTACAGCACTCCCTCACAGAACAGGCTGGAGTGCCTCCTGCTATTTGGGTTGATTTGCCCTAAGCGGAGGGAAGTGACCTGGAAGCCTTTAGTGGCATATGAGAGGAGAGAGTGGGAGAGAAGAGGAAAAAGAGGGGAAAAGGGGAAAAAAGAGGGATAAAGAAGAAAGCGAGTAAATAAAAGCCCAACACCAACCTGAGCACGTTGAAACTGAGTGCGGTGGAAAAGTTAGAAGGGCTAGTGAATAAAGTGAGAATAAGTAGAGCAGTGGGTAAGGAGGTAATGATACTTGATCACCTGTCCTTGAGGCCAGAGGAATTCCAACTCTTCCTCAAGGTCACGGGGTCATGGACTTGTAAGGTCTCTCTCTCTGGCCTAAATTCCAACCCCAGTCCTTGGCTCCCCGCGAGAAAAATTTCATGCGGAAGCCAGGCTCGTGATCCAAGTGAATTTAATGAGAGTTAAAAGAAGCTTCAGGTTTTACAAGGCACCCATAGGATTCCTTTGACCATGGGGCCTGGCAGAGACTGCCTCAGGTCATGCAAGGATCTCTCTCCTCCCAGGAAGACGACCAGACCACCCCTCTCCCTTCTGGTTCCTGCCTTTTCAAGGGTTCCCGGGGAGGCTGGTGAAGGACCCCAGGTCAATCCCATTGGCTGAACTGCAATCATCTGGCCCAGGTGGGCTGCTCCAGGTGCAACATCCATCGGAGCCCACGGGCAGGAAAATCCAGCTTTCCTATGCTGGCTCTCCTGGGCATGCGTTAATGGACTTTCCCATCCCTGATGTAGGGTTCCACAGATGCTGTGTGAGATTACTTCAAAAGCAAGATCGCGCCCGTGGCCAGGGGTCACTTGGGTGCTGGAGTACCTGCCTTGTGCTGCATGTAGCACTGCAGCAGGGGCTGGGAGGGGGCACTGGGGGGCTCCCTCAGCCCCGTCTAGGGCTCCAAGACCGGCAGGGCCTCCCCAGCTATGTGTAGAATCACTGAGAGGGAAGCTTGTTGTCCTATCTAGACTGCTGATGCTTCCTAGATCAGAGGATTTTCTTTTTTATCCCTCTGGCCAGCTAGAATGAAATTGTCTCCCACAGTCTCTGGGCTACAGCTCAGTGCTGTTTAAGGCTGACACTGCTACAGCGGGTCTTTGTTATGGTAAAAGCTGCCAGGCCCTGTGGCTGAGTTCTGGCATTCCTTAGCTAGGTTGCTTCTTATGCTGATTTATGTTAAGGGACTCCCCTATGTGGTGCTTGGAGCTGAGCAACCAGACTTGGGTTTGAGTTTTAAACCAATCATTTATGTTTCACCCTTAAAAAAAATTCTACTTGTGATGTGCTCAGATTTGGTGGCTGTCAAGCTGACCCCCAGAGGGGGAGATGCAGCTTATCAGGGGGGTTGTTTGCTAGTCGGCCAATTGGAACTAAATTTGCTCCCTGGACTCCCGACTTTCTGCCTTTTTCTCCCACACCATGATCTTCCTAAGGTAATAATATATTTTTTCTTCTACTCTAAATTATGGCTACCCACCACCAACCCCTGACCGTGAGCTCAAGGCATCCAACCGCATGGAGAGCTCAGTGTGGGGTTCCCCTCGTGTCTGAGATTCTGCCCCCTCTCAGGGCGTCCACCTGCAGGGATCCCTGCTCCAGGCAAGGGCATATCTGGCACCTGCCACTTCGTCAAAATTATAGTGCTTTAAAGCATTCTTGGTTTGCTTTGTGAGTGGAAATCCCACAAAAGAAGGGGTTCAGGAGAAACCCTGTTACCCTAGTTCTAATTTCAGAACTCCACCTCCCCGTTTCCTTCACCTAATTTCCTATTTTTCTGGTCTGGCAGCAGGAGCTCCAGATAGATGGGTCCTATCTGGTCGCCATTTTCTCTGAATCCCTCCATCTATTTTTTTTACACTCTTAAAAAGTACAAAACATTTACTCTACAAGCGCAAACAGATTTTCAAAAGCAGGGAAAAACCTGAACGTTCAGTACATGGTTCAATCGTCTTTTCATCACTGTGCCCTAACTATGCTGAGCTCCATGGAACTGCATGGAGGGGAGCTATTCTGGCGTCATCGAGCCAAGTGAGTGTTTTGAATTACCTCAAGTGAATATTTGACTGGAAAGCATAGGGTGTAAAAAAACCCTGAAATCAGATGGTGCACATCTATCACAAAGAACAGGGCCTTGTACTTAAACCTTTTTTCTGAAAATAAGCAGCCATCTAAGTGAGATATCAACTAAGGCCGCCCAGAACAAGCAGCACAGCCAGTGTGATGCCAGGGTGATAAATAATAGAATCTCAATCTGCAGGTATGAACAAGAATCAGAGCTTAAGTTCGGAACACCCAGTTTGCAAAAGGACTCAAATGCACATGCGGGGTGAATTCCCTCTGACCACAGTCCATGGACATGAACAGATACAGTTAAGTTCAAATGTAACACCTGATCATTTGATCTCTTCAGACTAATTTTATTTTGGTTCCAGTTTTTAGTATTTTTCACTTTCTGTTCGATTGAGGTTTTTCTCTCTTTTATCATTGTTAGTTTTTCTTTTCTACTTGTTTCTTGATTTTGTTTTGTATTTTTTTTTAATACATATGAAATCCAGGAGAGGTAAATCCAGAGAGACACTAACAGAATTAACAATCACCTAGGGACAGGCAGGGAAGATTTGGGGGAGTGAGGGGGGGGGGGCTAACAAAAATGAATATAAAAGAAGGAAATGATGTAAACCTGATTGTGGTGAGGATTACACAAATCTTAATATGACTGAAGTATTGAATGATATATGTGAATTATATGAGAATTAAAATAAAACAAAAGCTGAGGTCAGAGATAGGGCAGCAATTTAGCCCTGAATCTTTTGGTGAAGATTGAATGTCATTTTGTGCCAAGAGCCCATTTTTCCACTCATGAAGTTTGGGGAACCGGCCATGCTCCTTCATCACTTTTCTTACCTCAATAAATGGGTACAGTTCACTCTTCTCCCTTTTCTTCTCTGTCACATACTTTGCAGCAGTCAGGGGAACAGAACTTACAGTCCTGAAAGGGATCCATGAGTGTTAGTCCAGGTAGACTAGAGAAACAAATCCACACTCAGATGTGTATAGGAAAGACCTTTATATACAAGAACAGTTGTATATTGAGAAAGCATTCCAGCCCAACCAAGATCAAGTCCATAAGTCCAATATTAGCCCATGTCTGATATCAATCTATAATGTTCTCTTCAGACTCATGAAACACCTTCAATGACCCCAAATGCAGGAAGATCACAGGTCAGTAGTTGCAAAGTCTTCTGCATCCAGTGGTGGTAGAAGCATCTCAGCTTTGGCAGGGTCTCCATGTGGCTCCTCCAGTTCCCAGGGCATGGGTTCTATCAGTGTGGTGCCATGTGTCTTGTTAGTAGGACATCTCTCAGGGAATGAGCAGAAAGATAGTCTCCTGCCTCCAAGGAGGAAATACCAGATTTCCCAGAACCCTGACGGGAAGGCCAGGCCCACAAAGAGGCCTCATTGGCCATAACCCAATAGAGAGACTAGAGTCTACCCCTTCACTCTTAATCCTCTCAAGTCCCAAATTGACACCAGATTGTATAACTACAACAGACCACCCCTTGTCCATTTGACATTTTCACAAAATTCTTTAGCCGTATATAATTTCAAAACAATAATAGAATCATATCAGTATCTAACAGTATAATATGAAAATGCATACATTTCACTCCGTGCCACCCTCCTTTAAACATAATATTCTGTAAGTGATGAAACAAAAATATCCTATGCTTAACAATTGCAGGTAAGGTACACCCACATATTAATCCTATAATTCTATGAATATATTCCAGTATCTATGAAATCTTGTAAGCTAGCCACTTCACGCCTTTATCTGGCCCATTTTGGCTATTCAGTTTCTCTACTGCCTACTTCCATCAACCCAGTGCTCTGAGGAGACAATCATATTCTTCAATATAAAGAGTCTTCATGCCAGTTGGAACCTTGTGCAGTCCACATCCACAAGAAAGTCAAAGCAGGACAGTTCGTCTATACAGTCTGCAGCAGTATATACCAGTGCACAGGCTCAACATTCTTCTCTTCATCTGGTCGGGTTCGGGTCAAGTCAATGTGGGCTCCCTCTCTTGGCCTCACCTCAGTGTCCATTGGTCGCATTGCCTTTAGGCCTTGGCCCCATCACCAATTCTCCACAACTCTAGTCCCCTCAGAGTAGGTCATGGACTTCAAACGAGTCAACCTGCTCTCATCTTCTTCTCTACTGCCTGTAAACCAGGTCCACGAGTGTCAGTGGTCAGAATGAACCCGCTGCTCTATTGCTGCTATTCTGCCACTTTCACTCAACAAGCAGATCCAGGTGGTCACCTAGCAATCATTTCAGGCTTCTACAGGCTCCCTTGAATGTTCAGTACTAGAAAGGAGTTTCTTCAGGCTTTGAGATTTTTTTCCAGTTTCTGACAAAAACCACTATTCAAAATTCAAATATTACAAAAGTTCCCTTTTAATGCACATGAAGCTCTTCCTCACAGTGGGAGCAGTGCACAGAAACGGACCTTGATGCTGGGCTGCTCTGTGCGTGCTTTGGTCAGTTGGGAGCTGCTGATTCACAGATTCACTTCACGTGGATGAAGATGCTTGTTTGCTTCCCCGTGAGTTTATCGCGCTTCAACAGAGAAGAACCCTGTTCTTGGGTTTTGCCTCTGCCTTGCTCCTAGCACCGCTGGAATAGAAAGATTACAAATGATTTTTTTGTTGTTGTTTTAAAAAACAGAAAAGAAATGCCGTGTACCTGTTAGGTAAGTAGAGGCAGAACTGAGGGTGGTCGCTGTGCATGCCAAACCTCCTCCCCATCACAGACAGTTGAAAGCTGCTTCAGGCTAGAAAGATGCACACATTTAGGTCCTTGTGACAGGAAGCAGGTCAACCTGGGCGGGCCCCCATCTAGACCAGGTGGGCTTAATTCAGTCAATGGGGTCAAACAGTACCGTCAGCCATGCCTACCAACAGGGTATGGGTGGGGGCCTCCCACCAGCTGTCATGCAACCCAGCGCGCGTGGGCTGTCCAGTCCGCCCCCACCCCCCACGAGCATATTTGCCTCTTCTATCCTTTATAAAGTCACTTGGATCACAAACTAGGTTTCTGCGTCAATTGGTTCTTGTGTGAAGCCAAGGACAGAGGTACATTTCTCCCAGAGAGAGCCCTCACATAACCAAATCAGATTATAGCCTTCAGTGTTAGGGTTCCAACGAATTTTGGGGGAATATCTCAAGTGGTAGTGGTAAGGACACAACTCAATCCATATTATCTCTTTATTTTGCTCAGCCAGATGCTTGCCCTTTGAGCCTGAATTGTTGCAAGGCTTATTACCCCATCAAGTGTTCCCAGAGCAAGCCCTAAATGGGCAGTAGTCACACACAAGGAAGATTTGCAGGGGACACTGTTAAGAATGATTAATGCTTAAGTGTTCCTTGTCTCCCCAAATGTACCATCTGGCAGAAAATTTCTTAGATCTCTCTCCTGGGAGAGATATACCTCAGCTCTTGAATAACTCTCCTGGTCATAGAAGTCAAATTCCAAGCTTTTCATCCAACATTCATAAAGCTAAATAAATGTTACATAAACCTAAGTTCTCTATCTTGGATAAGACAAAGTAAAACCATGACTTGAGAAGGTTTTCATTGAGGACAGAGACAACTTCAGATATTCTAAGCCTATGAAATTGGTCATGATTCAGGCAACTTGCCAAGGAAGCAGGTAATACCTAGGTGGGAGGTGGAATGAATAAGAACTTGCACTAAGATTCCATTCCATCAGGTGCAGCTGGTGACTTTGGAGGCCCAGAGCAGGCAGTGGGAGAGAGAAGACCAGAGCAGGGGAGGGATGTGATGAGCTGGAGGGTAGAGGGAGGGATTATGTGTTGTCCTGCTGTCACCTCCCACCCCACTGTGACCCTTTAGTGATGTGGGCCCAGGTTTGTGATGCAAGTGGGTTTGAAGCCAGAGGGGACTCAGAGTGCTCAGTTGCCTGAGTGCAACCGCTGTATCCAGAAGATGGAGGAGATTCTCTTTCTGCTGGAACAGAAAAGTGCTTCCTGGCTGACCTACCAATACCCCACCTGGTTCACTGTTTTGACCTTGGGCATCCTGTATGGAGTGGGTTGCTTCTTCCTGGTCCTCCCCTTCCTTCCAAATACTCCACCTGTGCGACCACCCAGGAAAAGGATAAAGGTAAGAAATTCTCAACCCAGCCATAGGAGAGATTGATTTTTCCTTGTTTTATAAATTTTTCCTTTCGTAATTAATTTCCTGATAGGGGAAATCTCAAGAAAGAAGAGACCATCAGCCCTGGCTTTGGAATGTTGATGAGGGCTGGTGCGTCCTTACTCACTGTTAGGACTTTGTTCACTGCATTGGTATCATTTTATCCTTGCCGGCTTATGTTGATTTTCATTATTTCTGTTGGCTTTCCCTGTTTGTGAAGCACAGGAGGCGTGGATGCATCATGATCATGGACACAAGGGTTGACAGAGTTGCAGGTGGAGAGATCTCATGGCAGAGGGAGGGATTGTGAGATCAGCAGTGTGGAGAACTTCCCCATCGGGAAGCTAGGGAGTGAAGGGGGATTGATTTCAAGACGAAAAAATGAAGGAGGCCAGAGGGGACAGAGAGCTTTAGACCTGACTGTGATTACACAACTCCTTTTGAAGGCAATTTAACCATGGAGGGGGGGGGGTGTTGTTCTAAAATGGATATGGTAATCATTGATTGTACCATTGCCCTTGATCTGATTGAACGACTGAACTATTGACTCGTATGATATGTAAATCATTTGCCAGTCAGATGAGCATTCAAAAATATTTCTCTTTGAAGATCTCAGACCTCCCATCTCTAGTTGTTATAGAGGGCAATAGGTAAAAATCCCCAATATAGTGACGCAGTGGCTAAGGACTAGATGACTAGACATTTCAAAGGGCAGCTCTCATCACTGGGTCCTCAGTCTCTTTCCTTGAGCTCCAGTCTCTGGGCCAAGGCTCCTTTTCTGTCTGGGCTAATTGAGAAAGCATGGCTGACCCCGGGGAGGAAGTGGTCAAGGGCTGGCCCAGAGCTTCAGCCTCCATAATCAAAATCTTGCCCACCAGAACACTGAGTGCTGAGAGTGTGTGCTCTCCGTGAGCAGAGGAAGGCTGACGGAAGAAATGCACTCTAGGTCTCACACAGAAGCTGGTTTCTGGGCTTTAGTCATTCCATGGAGATTGTCATTCTTCTAATCACCAGTAAATGCCTGCAGTTTGTCACAAAGAACTGATGCAGGATTGGATTCCAGCCTGACTTCCTCTCTTGTGCCCCAGCCTCAGGTGGAGACAAGGAGAAGCAGCAGGTCAAGGGACAAAGGTGACGCTCTGAAAGGTAAGGTTCTGCCCATTCAACCAAGCTCTGTAAGCTCTCCTGTCCCCTCCTCTGCAGGATGCCAGTGGCAACAGCCCGTCTCTCTCAGGTAATAATCCTGAACAAAAGGATACTGTGGATGGAAACAGAACCCAGATATTTCCCAGATGTACAGGAGGGGCCTAGGATGGGATGAAGGCTGGCCAAGGTAGGACCCAGTAGGGGGCAGTGGGGGTGTCAGGAGCAGATTCTGGTGGATTTGGAGGTGGAACATTGAGGGGTAACTGCGATAAGCTGTGTAACTTTGCCAAGGTTCAGATTGCTCACTGAGACCCCACAGACAATATTGGAAACCGATGCTCCTTGAAATGCCAAAGCACCTCCTGCCCGTGGGAGTAAGCTATCATTTGACCTTGAGCTCTGGAGAGTCCAACGTCCTAAGTGCACAGCCCGTGTGACATTCCTTTCGGTCCTCTGGGAGGGCTGCACCATAACGGTTCTCTTGATTTCCAGTTTTCCGAAGCTTCCTGCAAGAACTATATGGCTCTCAGAACCTGCGTTTGCGTCTTAGGCAGAAGTAAGTAACCTTCCTGCTTCACCGCGGGGTGCATCTTCCAACCAGGGTGCCTGTGTGGCCTCGGGCTGCAGAGCAGCTGGGATGCGCTGGTTTGGGGGACACTTTCAGGGATGGGCAGAGAATGACAGGAGTCCCGGGCAGTGGGGTGGGGCAGGAAGAGCAGGCCATCAAGGCTTGGGGAGGGGCTGAGCTTGCACCGTCCCTTGCTAGCCTGCTAGGTCTCTTGCCCCTTCAGTCCTGGCTGTAATCTGGTCCTTCTGTCTCCTGCAGCCACTTGGGAAACCCACTTGACACTGGCAGCTTTGGTCAACAGAAAGCTCAAGCCCTCTCTGGTAGCTGGCGAAATAGAGGTACGGCTGAAGTCCACGTCGGTACGCGCGCCCCACACGGTTCTGCGGCTCATCCATTCCGGACACCTAGGTCTCAGAACTCCACCCTTCCACGGGCCCAGATGTGCATCTCAACTTCTCATGTCTTACCCGCCTTGAGTCAATCACCAGACTGCGCACATTCCCATGAACCTGACAGTCTTTCACCCACACCACTGGCTCTTCCCTCACCCAGTGCCAAACCCCCGGATTCAAAGGCCTACCTGCAGCCTCCAAGCACTCTCTGGGACTCACCAGCCCCGCACCCCACAGGGACTCATTCTCAGAATGACTTGTTGGCAAGGCCCAGGCAGAGCCCATCTCCACACAACCGCTGCTCCACACCTGCCATGGCAGCCATCACAAGTCAAGATCCCACAGGCCTCCCTACTGCCTCCCCACCCCAGTGTTGGGCAGCTGCCAAGAACTTACAGCTTCCCTCCTTGGAATACTTTGGGTCTCTGAAAGAGCACTCTACCTGGCACCCCCAAGAAGACACCTTTCGGGAAGGACCCACAAAGAGGCAGGGGGAAGTAGGGAGGCCCACCTTGCTCAACCCCAATGTCCACAAGCTGCTGGAAATAGAAATCACAAAGGCAGAGAAATGGAATATTTGGGAAGAAAAAGGAAAGGGTGTATCAGAATACCATCTGCAGGCCTTAAATATGTTGAAGGCACTCGATGGGGAGCAGATCACTGCACCTCCCCAGCCCTTCTGGAATGCCAGCATCAAAGCAGAGCAGATACCCAGCGCTCAGAAGCATTTTCCACAAAAATTCAGTGAGTTTTTCTGGGGTCTACCTTTTCTGCACAGCGAGTCTCTGGCAGCTGCTCTCAGGGTCTCTGGATCCACCCTAGAGTTTCCCACTGTCTTATTTAATGAAATTCCTAATGCCTTACCAGCTCAAATGCAAGCTAAAGAGTACCCACTCTTGTTGCAACGTCACTCCTTGCCCTACACTGAAGGCCGATTCCAACTTTTACTTCCAACTGCATGCCAAGCCCAGGCCCCACCGCCTGCTACAGTCCTGACTCCGCCCGGTCCACAGCCCCGTGGCCCACTCGCAGTACCTTTTCCTCCTCCTCACAAGAGTCCCTGTGATGAATCCTGTCTTACCGTCCACACTAAGTCCCAATCACGCATTCCAAATTCACTTCAACAGCTGGAAAGCCATTTTTTAAAGAAACAACAGGAAAGTGAGAGTTCTTTACCCTTTATGATACCACCACCCCAGGAAGCTTTTTGTCTTCGCAAACCCACTCATCCCCAGGACAATCAGAAGGTCCAGACCCCAAAGACAGACCCCAAGCTTCCTGGCTGCTTGAAGCAATCGGAGCTCCACCGCCAAAAGAACTTCCCTCAATTGCAGGGGCCCCTCGGCAATGGGACTCTTGAGTCTCTGACACTAAAGCAGCCTCAGGAAAAATGGCCAGGGACTTGTCTGGATATGAAGCAGCCCGAATGCTCCTGCTCAACACCTGGAGACAAGCAGGGGAAGAATGTAATGAAGACGGTGTCCCCAGGAAGATGCACACACCCTGGACCGTCGCCTGCGTGCTGCAGAGCCGGTGTCCAGCTGAGGAACAACTCGGTCAATGGACAAGGGAATTACTTGAGGAAAATATCCAAATGTAATCTATCTCTCTGTGGATCAGGAAACTACTGCCCAAAAGGAACTCCGGGAGCCGACTCAAAGGAGTTAAGTGATTTGAGGATACACAAGGGGATTAACGCAGGAACTTACACCCTAAGGGGTCCAAATAAAATCCTACTGGAAAACACCCTGAATGTCCACATGTGCAGGAAGGTGGAGCAGATTAGAAAGGATCAGATCCCTGGCATTGTTTGCCGTTCATGTCTTGCGACCACGCACGCTTTGTCTATTTCCCTGACCCACCCACATGTTGTCAATGTGGCCTCCTGGGGAGAGCTGGAAGATCTGAACACAACGCAGAGCCTTTCCTTTCTCAGCCCGGGCACTCAACAGGTGCTGGACTCGCATATCGTAAGGCTCCAAATGAGGCAGAGGTGGTGCATGCCCCTCAAAGTCCTTGAGCCCACAAACCTCTGTAGGACAAGAAAAGACAACGCAATGTCCTTTCCAAAGTCCACCTGCTTAGCCACCCCTAAGTATTGAACTAACCTAGTAACTGAGGCTGCCAAGGTCCTGGGAGAACCCTGTCAGGCAGACTGGGGAGAGAGAGTGACCACAAAGAAATCAAGCCCTATCCTGGAGAGTCCTTTTGCTGATTGCTCCCCTACAGAGGAGCCTGTTCAGGGAACCCCAGCCTACCCCCCACTTGATAATGACAGTGGATGCTCATTGGCCCTCAGGCAGCCGTTTCCAGCCTTCATGCCCAGTATCCTTGGCAGAACCTTCCAGAATGAAAGTGTCCAGAGAGAGAGCCTAGAGCAAACCTCAAATCCAGTACTGACCAGCAAGGGGTCAAGGAAAGAGGGTGCTAGTTGTGCCCCAGGAGGCCCCAGATTGGAAGTGAACTCTGAATGTCCATCTTCAAGAGCCAAAGAGACAGGGTTGGTGGTGGTCAAGAAGTCCTCTTCAATAGAGCTAGACGATAGAGACACTTTCAAAACCAGTGTGCTGGCAAAATCTCAAACCAATGATGTGGACCCGGGGGTGCTTCGAGGCTCTAGGATGTAGTAAAAGTTTCCTGCTACCTGGAAAGTGTGCTCCAGTTCCTGAAAAGCCAAGCCTTACAGCACGAGTGTGCAGTGAGATTAAGCTCCAGGTGGAGGTAGAGGCAGAGGATGGTTCTCCATGCTGTCCTGTTGACGGGCTCCTTCAGGACTGCACCACTGATGTGCTCACTGCCACCAATGTTTTGCCTTCTCAGGTGGTCCATTGCCGCCCCCAGCATTTGTTCACTGGGGATAAGCCAATATGTCAAGGGCCAAGTGGCTTCGTGGTGGCTAGAGCAAGTTACATGGGGCAGCAGAAGCTCAAAAGCCCCAACCTTCAGGACCCCTCGACAAGGAGAAGGAAGGATGCTGTTCCCACTGACAAGAGGGAGACTCATAAATGGCCCAATCCAGAAGAGCATGGAAAAGGATTAGCGGGAAGAGGCATCTCCCAAGTCTGTGGGTTAAGCCAGCCTGTGCAAGACAAGGCATTGGCTGAGTGCCTTGAGATCAAGTCCTCACAGCTCCCACCAGAGAAGGGACAGCTTCCTGCTGAGGGCCACAGCAAAAAATGGAGGAAGCACTTTGTCCAGTGGATTTGCTCCAGCAAAAAATCTACAGGACACGGTGATCCTTTGCAAAAAGGAAAGCCCGTATTACCCTGTGGTCACAGCCTTGGGCCCCTTCAAAGACAACCAGTGTCTCCTAACAAGGTCACGGAGGCTCAGGTGCTCACGACAGATGTTGGCCAAGTCCTAGAGGGGACACCAGGCTGTCATCAGGAGTATCTTGCGTCAACGTTATGTCCACGAAAAGAAGCGCAGGCCTCAGTTAATGGATGTTCCTCCAGCTGCAGGGCTCCTTTCTTTGTAGAACACTGGAGAGTGGCAAGTGTGAGACCCTGCCTCCACCAGGCGATACCTGACTGCCAGAGCCTTCCCACCACGAGCACCTGTATCAGGGATGTATTCACAAATTTCTGTCCGTTCAGGGGATTCAATATCAGAAGCCACACTCAGGCATTGCCCCCCAGGGTGTTTGTGTGCCCAGTCAGCTTGCAGCAGCAGAGGCGGAGGAGGTGGGCTTACTCCAGTTACCCTTACCACTGCCCACGTCACTGTCTTCGAGAATATGTCTTATCTGGCAAATTAGAAGACGCTTCTTCTGCTCTGATCAGTAGGAAAGTATCCATGCCAGCCACTTTAGCCTGTTCTGCACAGGCTAATGGCTTCTCTCAGCCATGATATTCATTGTTCCATAATAGAGATTTTCCCCCTCCTACATTAAAGTGTGACTTCTGTGCTGCATGGCGGGATCTAGAGGGGGTGTCATGTGTGTTAGTCTGTGTAGACTAGAGAAACAAAATTCATACACTCATATTTTATGAGTTTTATATAAAGGTTAAGTGAACATTGAAAAGCATCCCAACCCAGTTCAATCTAAGACCACCAGTCCAATAGTATCCCATGTGTCTGACACCAATCTACAAAGTCCTCCTCACAATCCAAAAACACACGGGGAGACAATGACTGCAGGAGGAAATTGTAGTCCGTGCGCTGGCAGGTTCTCCATGAGGCTGCTGCAGAAACCAGGGCTGCAACAGGGTAGGTCCATGCGGCTTCTCCTCAGGGATCTCCCAGGAAATGAGTCTTTCCAGCTGCTTTAGGGACCTAACAAATGCATATCCACCCTGGTGGCACTATCAGAGAGCAAGAGACCAGAAAGGCTAGGCTCACAGAGCCATTGATCTCCCTGCCCTTCAATTAACCCCACATGAGTTCATTGACGAGGTTGGCATAATATACCTTTAACTATGTTAGATACTGCATCTCCTTCTCTGAGTGCTAGCTCTGACTTCTCAAAGGGCAGGGCTCTGGAGGAGGTTTTCAGCAGTGTTTCCCACCCACTTCCATCCCAAGTTCTTCATTTTGCACCTCTTATGATTTATGGTAACACCCCTACTGTGAAAACCTCAGAAGGTCCCAACACAGTGAAGAATGTTCCCTGGTGCCATTACTTTGTCTTCAACGTTATGTGGCTGCAGTTGATAGGTTTTGAGAGGCGCAATCCAGCCAAGAAATTCCATCGAGGGTCCAGAAGAGGTTTAGACCAAAGTAGCGTCTCATGGTACCAAGCAGGCATGAGACATGTGGCGGCCTGTCTAAGTCCCACATGTGCATTTGATGAAGGCTGCCAAGTTTGGCATGGATGTTCCGCCTCAATACACCTGTCACAAAATGTGAAATGACATATTTTGCTACCTTTGCCTCTCTCCCAGCCTAGGGTAACCTCCAGGATGGAAGTCCCAGGTCTGACACATGTGGGTGGGAACTGCTAAGGAGGCTGCCAGCGGGGGACTCTGCTCACCCACTGCACCAAGGGAAAATCCGGTTCACAGCTCACATGCCTTCCTCTGTATATAAACCCGGAGAAGGAGCAACAGCTTAGGCTGAGTGGTACAGGATGAGCGTCTGTGTAATAACCACTAATGGTTAGGCACCATGGACACAGGGTAGGGAAGGATACAGTGAAGAAGAATATGAAGCGTTGGACGTAGCAAAGGGGGCCAAAGAGCATGAGGATCCCCAGAAATGACGCAAGACACAAGCGGAGCTAACACAGGCTTACAAAGGGGAATCGGCCAGGTGCTTCACCCCAGCTTTAGCTAGCTGCCCCCACAGCAGAACTTTATCTCCTACAGAGAGCACTGGGTTGGATAGCAAAGGCACAGCTTTCAAGCAGGGAAGGTTACTTTCTCAATACTATCTTTAGTGGGGCGACAAACTGTTATTTTACTTGATTTCCATCTCCTGACTGGGGGAAGGATGAGTTGATAGCCAGGGTGGGGTAGAGTGGGGATGAGTCAATAACAGGGTGCCAGGACTCAGGAAACATGACCCCAGGCTTTTGGGCTTCACACATGCATACACACACGCGTCCGCGCTCTAGGAATGTTCTCACGAAACATGACCCCAGGCTGGTGGTCTTCACATGCACACACACGCGTGCGCACACACACACATACATGCTCTAGGAATGTTCTCAGCAAACATGACCCCAGGCTGGTGGTCTTCACACACACACACACACACACACACACACACACACACACGCACACACACACACGCTCTAGGAATGTTCTCAGGAAACATGATCCCAGGCTGGTGGTTTTCACACACACACTCACGCGCACACTCTAGGAATGTTCTCAGGAAACATGACCCCAGGCTGGTGATCTTCACACACACGCACACACACACACACACACACACACGCGTGCACGTGCTCTAGGAATGTTCTCCGGAGAGAGTGGCTTCTAAGGACTGAGTGCTGCAAAGAAAGTCACAACTGGGAGCAGCCTTCCCTTCCCCTAGAGACTCCTGGGAAATCAGGATGTGCACGGAGATTAGACATCACCTGTCTTGATAAGGGAAACCAGTTCAATAGTGGTCAGTGTTTCCTCTGTGCTTCTAACACAGGGTTTTATTTCCTGGGCACCAGATTATAGAAGAAGGCAGGAGGGCCCCCCAAAATATGATTAGTTGATCCGCTAGAGTAAATTCTCATGTGCTTAAAAGAACACCCCTGGTGGGCCAGGGTTTACTGTTTACTGAACTAAACAGTAAAGGATGGCGAGGAAGACATCCACTGAGCCTTGACCTCCATGCCTCAGTCAGGACACCAAGTGTGTGTGTGGGGTGGGTGGGGACTGACACCAGTGGTGGAGGAGGGAAGTGGACATAGGCCCCAGAGACTGCTGGTACAGCAGCATGATGTTGTTTCTGGAGTCCTGATTGTGCCAAGGCAGCCTCTGGAGTGACTGTGGCAGTAAAAAATCAGATTCTGGATCTGCAGAGCCTGGATCTGGGGCCTCTTGGGTAGCAGGTAGCTTGGGTGTGTTCCTAGAGAGAGTGAAGAGCTGGACACCGGACTACCCGCTGCTGAACCCTACCGTTCGTGCTAGGTAAGTGCACGGAGATGGAGAGAAGACCCTGAAAGAACAGCAAGGGGTGCATGGACCAAGCCCCTTCCCTTTCCCCTGCCACCAGGTCCTCTTATATGGTGCTGTGAGGTCAAACAAAGGGAAGCCCACTCAGACCTGCAGAGACCTCAGCGAAACAACTGCCCCCCGCCCCCCACAATTCAGCAGACATCTCACAAGGACACTCACACATACCCGAGAGAGAAACCTCACACACATACTTCCTTGGAGACTTCCAGAGAGACTCAGAGGCCTCGCACAGAGACTTCATATGAAGTTCTCAGCATCCTTTATGGAGACTTCTCAGAGACCCCACAGGGACCTCACACAAAGCCCTCCCACATAGCTCACTGCCAGCACGGGAGAATTAGCAGCCGCTGTCCACCCCTGAGCTCCTGGAAACTTTCACACATTGTCTGCAGTGCCCCCCATGCTTGTGCATCTTTGTCCTCATAGCCTTGCTTGGGAACAACAGAATCACAAACTGCACGTAGTTGTGTGCAAATTTTTTCCACTGAAACGTTTTCACTAGCCTGAACTCTGAAGTGTAGTTTACAATTGAAATACAAGTAAAACTGCCAACACCAAATGAGAGTGTGATTTTAGATGGTGTGCAGTCAAATGTCGTACGCCACACTTTTACTTTTGCTTCGGACAAATTCTCTAATTGGTGGGGAAGTGACTGACTACTTTGGAAGCAACAGAACAGTCCATCAAATGGGCTTCAGGACTCAAATATATAAATAGACATCTGATCTGAACTCAAACTCATTCCCCAAGGGGCTCATGAACCTAATTTTTTTGGAAGAGTGAAGGAACCCACATGAAAATAACAAAATGTACATCACATTATGTCTGTCTGGCTTAATTTCTCAATGAAACAGCTGTCATATCTGAAGATATTCAGGGCAACATTCCTTTTATAGCTCTGTCGACATAATTAATATGATTTTTCTGTGAAATGTAATATTTCTAAGTTATGCAAAGTCCTAATGTTTATCTACCACAACAAACTGATAATATTTCGAAGGATGAAGAAATAGATCAAGAAATAATAATTAATGAAATACACATTTTCAGGTAGTACCATTTACAATAGCCAAGCGTAAATGAAAATATCTATATCTATACTTGAATAAAAAAACAACAGATTTATATGAGGAAAACTACAGAAATTACAAGAAATCAAGTGTGACCTCAGCAAATGGGATAATATCCCATGCTCCTTGACCAGACGACTCAATGTAGTACAGTTATCAGTTCTACTCAAGGCACTAGACAAGTTTAATTCACTCCTGATAAAATTACCCTCATCTTTCTTCAAAGAATTGCAAAACCACTGATTACTAACTTCATATGGTAAGGGCATAGGTCAGGGGTTGAACCTACAAACTTCTCCTTGGTAGAAAGATAAAACTGTTCTCATAAAAGACTTGTAGGCTGGCTTTGAGTTGGAATTTTGGGGTCATTTAGGATTTTTTGTGGCATGTGATTTTTAGGGCTTTAAGGTCATTTGGGGTCATTTAATTTTTTTGCGCATTAGGGTGGTTTGGGCTTTAAGGGTGTTTTATAAGGTTTAAGGGAGTTTTTAAGGGATTTAGGGGTGATTTTTTGGAGTGTATAGGTATTTTTTAGCAGGTAGGGGTGTTTTTAGTGATCTTACAGGGTTTCTTAGAGATTTTAGGGTATTTTAAAATATTTTATGTGTTTTTCCCCAGCATTTTATGTTTTGTTGGGGCTTTCATGTTGTCTTCAGGGCATTTATGTGGTTTTGGAAGTTCATGGTTTGGGAATCTTCTAGGGATATGATTTGGAAGTTCCACATGTTTTGGGAGGCATTTAGTGTGTTATTTGTGGCTTCAGAGTGTTATTTGAATTTTAGGGAATATTATGGCTTTTCAGACATTTTAAGGCTTTTAGGGTGATTTTAGTGTTTAAGGGTGTTTATTAGGCTTATATGTGTTTTTATGGCTTTTAGTGTTTTGTTAAAATTTTAGGGTGCTTCTTAAGGCCTTAGAGTGTTTGGGGGGATTAGGTTTTGGTTTTCAGGGCTTTAGGGTTTTGTTGGATTATTTTTTGCTTTCATGGTGAATTCATGTCTATTAGGCTGTTGGACTTTTACAGGGTTTTATAGTGCTTCGGGTTGCTTTGTAGGGATGTTCTTGGGGTTTTAAAAGACTTTTAGCGTGTTTTTAGGGCTTCACGTGTTCTTTATTTTGCGTTTTAAGGCATTTGCATAATATTAGGGCATTTATTATGTTTTCGGGACGTAAGGAGTTTTTTTTTAAGACTTATGGCGCATTAGGGTGTTTTAGAAAGCCTTTTACCATGTATTTAATGGTCTTAAGATGTTTTAGAGGGTCTTTAGGAGTGGTCTTAGCATTTTAGAAATATTTTAGATGTTTTAGGGTTTTTAAGGCATTTATAGTGTTTTTACGACTTTTAAGGTGTTTTTAGAACACGCCTGACAGGTACACACTATTTCAATCAGGCTCTGGTTAGTGCCTCTCAATCAATTGGTGACATGGGAGTCTGGATAATGGATTACCTTTACTCTGCAGATGAGAAAACTCACTCAAAAAGACACAGGTGTTGACCCACAGGCACACAACTGGTTAACAACAAAGACATATTCACAACCAGTGTTGGGAGCCAGAGCCCTAAGCCCCACATACCTGTCCCCAGCCGAACAGTCAATCTATCCTGAACCATCAAATGATCTGAGCAGATCCTCCCACCCAACTCACCTTCCCATGCCAAATATTTTATTTCAGAAGGTGGCAGTGAATCTGCAGCTCTGAGAGAGGGACATATCTGATCGGAGCACATGGAGCAGATGAAGGGGGAGGAGGGGAATGTGGAGCACATCCTGGCACACCAGGACTTGAGGATGATGTTCCCACTCAGAGAATCCAGTCCACATAGAAGACCACATGGCCAGCCCCACGATGAGACAAGACACCCCTCAAAGACCCATAGCCTTAGAGGGGACAACACTGAAGACACAGTGTGGGAAATGCGCCCGAACTAATCCTGCCACACCGAGGCATAACACTAAGGGGGTACAGCAGAAGAGCAAGAAAACGAAGCATCAAGGTACCCAGGGAATGCCAAAGGATGACTTTGAGGCCAGTACTTGGTACACCAACAGACTGGACTGGAAAACACTCTTAAAGGCCAACAAACCGACCTTGAACTAACGATGAGCCACTTCTTTCTTGTTGAGTTGTTTTCATTCATTGTCATTGGATTTTGGTTGTTTTGTTGCTTTTAGTGCTTGGTTTTGCTCTGTCTTGTTTTGTGTATGTTATTACATCTACAGGTCTGTCTAAATAAGATAGGCTGGACGAACAATCTGGAGGAGAGAAAACAGGACCAACACTTCTGGGGAGACATGGGAGAGAGGGGGGTGTGGGGAAAGGTAGTGGTGTTAAGAAACCCAGAGAAAAGGGAAGAACAGGTGATGCAAATCGGTGGTGAGGGGGATGTAGGAGGCCTGGTAGGGAGTGATCAAGGGAAATGGAACCAATGGAACCAAGAGGAATTACTGAATTACTGAAGCACAAATGAAAAGTGAGCATGGCAGTGGGCCCAAGAGGCAAATCAAAGGGAATAGAAAAGCAAGCTAGGAAGCAAGGGTCAATTATAGAGGTTTAAAAAAAGGCATGTACATATTTAAATATATGAGCATGGGGAAATAGATCTATGTCCCCATATTTATAGGTTTTGTATTAAGGTAGCAGATGGACATTTGGCCACTGCTCAAGGACTCCCTCGTTGCAAAAATACTGTTCTATTAAATTGGCATTCTATGATGCTCACCTTCCCTACACGATCACTGAACACAAAGCAGGTACATAAGCAAATGTGGTGAAGAAAGCTAATGGTGCCCAGCTATCAAATATATAGCATGTGAGGTCTTAAAGGCTTAAAGGAAAACAAGCGCCCATCTAGCTCAGAAGAAACAAAGCCCACATGGAAGAAGCACACCAGCTTGTGTGATCATGAGGTTTTGAAAAGATTTGGTAGCAGGCATCATCAGAACAAAAAAAATCTTATCATTGCGAATGAGCAGGGAGTGCTGGGTACAGACACAAAGCCCATTTACAGTCCTCTGGACATCCCTAACAGAAGGGTGTCAGGGAGGAGATAAACCAAGACAGGTACCAGATAATAACGATGAAACACAGCTTTCCCCTAGTTCCTACATGTTTCCTATCTCCCACTATCATGATCCCAATTCTAATTTACAAATCAGGCTAGACTAGAGAATGTACACTTGGACAGATAGGAACAGGAAACATGGGGAATCCAGGGTGGATGAGCCCTTGAGGACCAGTGTTATGAGTGCAGACTCGGGAAGGGTGGAGGGAGGGTAGGTTGGAAAACGGAAACCGTATACAGGGATCTACATTTAACCTCAACAGAAAAGTGGGTGAAGGAACATCAGACAGTGCAAGATATGAGAAAATAATTAGTAAATTATCAAGGGTAGCTCGAATGGAGGGGGAAAAATGAGGAGCTGAGGCCAGGGGCTTGGGTGGGGTGGAGAGTGGATATTTTGAGAATAATGAGGGCAATGAATGTACAAATGTGCTTTACACAACCGATGTATATATGCATTGTGGTTAGTGTTGCATGAACAATTTAAAAAAAGGTCTGGACAGAGGGCACATGCAAGGATGATCTCAGGCTGGATTAGATCAGCAAAATCACCTCCTGGAGTTGCCTCACCCTGTGTCTATTCCTGAGTCAGGCATGAAGCTTAGGGCCCATAGTCCCAGGAGCTGGACAGGGAGGGAGGCGGGGTTCTGAGGTCATTCCATAGGGGCAATGGCCCTCCTGTCCTGCCGGGCCCACCCTCCTTTGTAATCCTGCTGGCTGGAGCACGGCTTTCATGGAGTCCACACCATGGGAGCTCTACTACTCATGGGGGATTGGCAGGAAGCCTCTGCTTATGCGCACACACCACCACCTAGCTGGAGGATCTCTGTGAACAAAGCCTGAGGCAGACAACAAGCCCACTAATTGATGCTGTAAGAGATACAATCAGCATCCAGAAACCTGCAACTGGGAGTAAGAGGCAGCATACTTGGCCCCAGCCACTCCCACTGCCATCTTCAAGGAGTGACATTCTAAAGCAGAGGGTTTTCAAAAGGCACTGCCAGGACTGTGGAATGAGCAGCTCATTTGTGGACATGGATACTGTGTGATCCAGAAGTATTACCTCTTCCTTTCCATTCAGGTGAGACAAAAAAAAAGTTCCAAATAGAAAGCCATGCATCTAAACAGTATCCAATAGCCACTCATGTGCAGTGCTGCTGCCTCCAAAGAGCTTTCCTAGGTTTTTCTCTCTGTGGACAGATATACCTTGGTCCTTGGCTCTGCATGAGAAAGAATTCACGCCAAAGCCAGGTTTGTGATCCAATTGTGTTTTAGGAGAGATAGGGAGGCATGGTAGGCAACCCTGGTGGACCCCAGTGGCTGAATTGAATTTACTTGGCCTAGGTGGGTCAATGTGGGTGCAGCACCCACCCAGGTGTACCTGGCCTTCCTGACTGGAAACCTGGACCTCTGAGCACGCTCGGTGTGCCACTCTTTCCTGGGTGGCTAGCTTGGCCCTCTGAGCATGTATCATGGACAACCTAGTCCCTATGCTAGCTACCTAAAATTTACACCCTGAAGAGATATGGACCCAAATCTTTGGGGTACAAGGCGACGACATCTTTAGGTCCTTCCTGCTGGCAAAAGGGTGAAGTGGGGCTTTGGGTCCATACCCTTTCTACTCTGCTGGGAGGGGTTGTCCATTCAGGTCTAGGATGGATAAGGTTGAGGTGGTCCAGGAGATGGTGGTCCTAGAGGTGGCACACTTGGTTCAGAGGGCTTGGTAACTTGAGAACTTCTGGAAAAACAAACAAACGGACAAAAGGGTGAACAGTTTAACTGAGGCAAGGCTAGGCTTGTGAGGTGGCAGTGCCCTTGAAATTAGGTGAGTGTCACAGGAAACAAAAAAAATCTTAGGATTATCAGGCATGTGTGTTTGTTCGTTCTAAGTATAGGCACGGGAGTAAAAGCATCCACAATTTCCCCTATGAGGGTACAGGGTTTGGGAACTACTGGGTGCACTGAGATCACTGTTTCATTTATGATCCTAATGTTTGGACCCACTGCTAAGAACCATGCTTCTATTTAATCCTATTATCCCTCAATTATTAACTTTGGTCAAACAAATTTTGTTTTCATTAATTACTTTCATAGTTATCTATCTATCTATCTATACACACACATTTAATTGAATGGAATGAAAAGGTCATGCGTTATAGCGTTAAATTGTAATATTGGAATACTACAGCGGGAGTCAACAGGGATCAAAAGAAAGTAAGTGTCTGAGTCATTTTTAATTTTCTTGGCTTCAAATTGAATAAAAGACTTGTAAATTACCCAGAGACCAAATTCCCATGGTGCCTCCTACAACGGGTAGAATGTTCAGGGATGTTTCAGGGCTGGGAGATTAGTAACCCCTAAGTCCAGGATCCCTTAGGGCAGGGGTCCTCAAACTGTTTACACAGGGGGCCAGTTCACTGTCCCTCAGACCGTTGGAGCACCAGACTATAGTTAAAAAAAACCAAACTATGAACAAATTCCTATGCACATTGCACGAATCGGCTACTAAGTAGGACATGCAGAGGCAGCAAAAACACCCTGAGGGTGGGATAAATGTCGTCAGGCCACATGTGCCCCACGGGCCACAGTTTGAGGATGCCTGCCTTAGGGGTTCCTGGGTGCACTGAGGATGAAGGTCTCTACTGCTCCTCAAAAG
The DNA here is from genome assembly GCF_050624435.1 of Tenrec ecaudatus. Classification (NCBI taxonomy): domain Eukaryota; kingdom Metazoa; phylum Chordata; class Mammalia; order Afrosoricida; family Tenrecidae; genus Tenrec; species Tenrec ecaudatus. Next base: position 42,348 of record NW_027457977.1, read on the forward strand.
GAGAAATGCTGTAACTTCTGGCATTTCGGCCCACTTTCCAATCACTTTACAAAACTGTTCCAGGTGAATCAGGGTTAGAAGGGAAAGTGTACCATTCTCTGGCCACCATTCTCCTTTCTCAAATAAAGTTGCATAGTGTATCAGCTTTTGTTTGTCTAGCCTCTGTGTCAACTCTATCCCAATTGGACAGGATTCATGCAAGGGGGCAATTCCTGAGTATGAAGCTGCTAAGTCCCATCTAGAAAGCACAAAAGAAGGCTATGTAGAGCTTGCTGCCTCAAGGTCAATAAACCCCACTTGAGAGCGAGCCCTTTATTGCCCTGAATCTGTTGCCTCAGGAAGATGCCCCAGCAAGAAGTAAGGGATCAAAGACAACTCACTGAGGTCGACTTTAAGTCCAACCATTATTCTAGACAAGCTAGGAGAACCACTGCTTGGAATGGCCCCACGGCCCTCCAAGATGCCTGCTGGCGGGAGCAGACTCTCAAATCTCTGAAGGGAAGGGGCATCTGGAAGCTCAGGGAACCTTAAGGGAATTGGAATTTCTGTCTGGAACATCGTGGCAGTGGAACTGTGTAGTAAGAGCTTTCCCCAAAAGTGCCTTAAGCAGCAACACTGAAAGCCTAAAGGTAACAGTTACACAGGAAGGGTTCCATATGCCATTGGCCTAAGCCTGGGCCAAGGAAAACCAGCCTGTAACAAGGAACAAACCTACACTGGTAGAACACTAACACTATAACGCCTCAAGTTTTAAATTCAGGAAATAATTTTAAACATTTTTATTCTTTACTTTCATAGTTATCAATATGTATATATGGCATTCAAATATATAAAACGTGCAATGTTTTTGAAATGTAACCAAATTGTCACATTGATAATTTATAAGTTTGGTACTAGATAAGTTTCAATTAAATGTTATAAAAATGTTGTGCTGGGCATTATAGGGCTAAAGCAGCTTGTTTGAAAAGCCAGGAGAAAGGGAATGGAGGGGAAAAGGGAAATATTTGGCTCCCAGGACAAGGCAGGGCTAACTCCCAGGTCTATTCAACCAGCTCCCTAGGCAGTGCCCTTCCACATGTTTGGGCTGGTGGGCACCATCTTGGCCAGGGTCACAGGCCCCGTTTCCCCATGGCCACAATGGCGGCTATATAGGATCTCTGGGAAAAGCTTAAACAGCCTTGACAAGAGTGAAGCCATTATGAGCTGACAGAAGGCACCATGTAAAGTAAATAAAGTAGCTATGAACTGTAAATGAACTAGCTGATATAGGGGAGGTAGGCTGTGCAGATGTGCCCAAGGGAATGTCCCAAAGGATATGGATGCTCAGAAGATTCGCGAGAGCGACCAGAGCAGTCTTTGTTCAACTAAGAATGACTAACTGCAACACCCTGCTTCTCTACTCTGCCTGCTTGCACACCTGCACATTGCAAAAGTATAAAAACCTTTGGACAATTAGACTGGGGCTGCTCAGGAAAAAAAACTTTTTCTGTTGAACTTGCCAGCGGTCGGAGTAGTTTTCTTTCTGGGAATGGAGAGTGGCTACAACATTTCGAGGTGCACCGAGATCCAATTGCCACTGTCTGGGCTTGCTTAGAAAGGAAACCTCCTTAACAGGAGTGCTCTCCCCAGAACTACGGATTTCTGATTTCTCTAGGCCAGGGGTCCTTAAACTCTTTAAACAGGGACCAGTTCACTGTCCCTCTGATCAGTTGGAGGGCCGAACTATCGTTTCAATAAAACTATGAACAAATTCCTATGCTTCCTGCACATACCTTATTTTGAAGTTTAAAAAAAACACACAAACAAACGGGGCACAAACACTCGGCGGACAGGATCAAGGTCCTCGGCTATCCGCATGTGGCTCACAGGCTATTGTTTGAGGACCCCTGCTCTAGGCGCTCACAAAGAGAATGTAGTTTCAGCCCTAAAGCCTGGAGACTCCGCAATTTGTTTAAAGGTGATTAGACAGAAGGAGTTCCTGATTTGCCCATGCAAGACTCGTTTTCCCTTCCCCTATTTCTCAGAGTTCATAGTTATGTTTATGGGGAACCAGGACATCCCTATCTGATCCCTAAAATTGATGCGTGGAATGACATTGCCACTAATAAGCCAGCATAAACAAAAGACTTACTTCCTCCTGCAACAGAAAGGGTTCTTGTTTCAAGATTTCAGGAAACATGGCAGGACCAGAAAAAAAATAGACCCAAGGTCCTAAAACCACTAAGGTGGAGGCTGCCCTTCCCCAACCCCTCCCCATACCCCTCCGTCTCGTCTTTATTCCTTTTTGCAGGAGGACTCTGGGAGTGGGAGAACTAGCTTACGACCCTTCATTATCACTGCCACCCTGTCAGGTGCATGGGGCTGGAGAGAGAGAAATACTCATAACTCCTTTCTGAGTCCACACCCCAACATACACTAGGGCTGGTATGGGATCTCGACCGCCCCACCCCCCAAGAAGGATGATTCGGCAGCAGCCATTCTACACTCAAGGCAAGCAGCCCCAACACCTGGGGAAGACCCCTGAGTCCCTTTTTGGGTATATATCCCCTTGTATTCCAGTGATTTGTATAATTGGAATCAACAAAATCCCTTTTTCTGACAAAGCAGGTCTGATTCCTTGATAGAAACGGTTTTCCATATGCATTAGCCCACCTCCAGAAATTGCCAGCAACTTCTCCAGGTGCTGTTCACAACACAGGTATAGTAGCCCTGCCAGAGAGAGGCCCAGTAAGCAGTCAATGGACATGATGGTCAGACAGCAGGCACTCCCCATGTGAGGGAAACTCTTTTTGCCACTGCACGAAAAATGTGAGATCCAAACTCCTTGCAAGGCACAGAAGGCCTAACCAGGTATCACCAGTTTCTCTTGCAGGCCCTCAGTGGAACAGCTAGAAAACCTATGAATTTATCTAAGGTCAGTGAGAATTTTCAGGCTCTTACAAGAGAATGTCTGCGTGCCTTTTTAGAGTGACTGATGGAAGCCTACGGGCTTTATATCCCTAACGGCCTGGAGGCCCCGAGAACAGGAGGGCAATAAGTATTGCCTTTATTACTCAGTCTGCCTCAGACATGAAAAAGAAGTGGGAAGGGTTTGACGGGAAAAATCTTAGTGATTTGGTACAAGTGGCTCAGCGGGTGTGTAACAACAGAGATGATCCTACCACGACAGAGACAAAGAAACTAGTTAAAATACTAGTAATTGCCATGAGAGACCCCAGAGACTCAGGAAAAGGAGAGCATGGCCCACTTACGGAGAGACTGACCTGTGGGCACCGCCAAGCCATGGGGCAGGATCAATGTGCCTACTGCAGGAAAGAAGGACATTGGAAAAATCAGTGCCTTGAATACCCCAGGAGAAGCAGACAACCCTCCAATAGAGAGGACGGGCCTCATCCACACCTAGAAAATCCCAAGCAAGAGACAATAATGCTTGAAGAAGCTGAATGAAGGTGTCAGTGCTCTGTTTCACTTGGTCCCCAGGATCCCAGGCTAACTGTCCAAGTAGGAGGCCAGCCAGTCAATTTCTTAGTGGACACAGGGATTACCTTCTCAGGTTCAGAAAAGAGTACAGGCAAATTGTCAAAAGGAAAGATTTGAATTACTGTCAGCATATGATTGCTTCCAAAAATAACTCACACCAGAAGATTTGCATGGAGGTTAGGTGGGTTTCTCAAGACATCATGATAAAAAATATCTGTCTGCCCTTTGTCCCAGTTAGCCATATGATTTTTAAGGCACTGGCCCCTGGCTTGGCTGTTGAGCCATGGAAACTGTTTTTGCAGGACGTGAGGTGGTGGCCTGTGGCCATCAGTGGAAGGACAAAATCTCCACAGTGGTCTTCCTGTTTCAATATGGAGCCACCTATATCACCTCTCGGACATTATTGTTGTCCTGGGCTCAGAATCGCCACCCCAGGTCTAGAAGGCACCTAACAGATCCACACTATTTGAATCAGGCTCTGGTTAGCCCCTATCGATCACTTGGTGACATGGGAGTCTGGACAATGGAGTACCTTTACTTTTCGGATCAGAAAACTAACTCAAAAAAACACAGGTGTTGACCCAGAGGCACACAACTGGTTAAAAACAAAGCCAAACTTACAACCATTTTCTGGAGCCAGAGTTCTGAGCCCCTCGTGGCTGTGCCCAGCCGAGCAGTCCCTCTCTCCTGGACACACCAAAGATCTGAGCAGATATTCCCCACAACCCCTCCCAAAGATTTTATTTCAGAGGATAGCATTGAATTTGCATCTCCTGGACAGAGACATTATCTGATCAGAGCACACAGAGATGAAGGGGAGAAGGGGAGAGTGGAGCACATCCTGTCCCACCAGACCTTGAGGATGATGTTCCCACTCAGAGAAGTCAGTTCACATAGAAGACCACATGGCCAGCCCCACGACGAGACACAACGTCCCTCAAAGACCCATAGCCCTAGAGGGGACAACACTGGAGACACAGTGTGGGAATTACCCCCAAACTGATCTCGCTACACCGAGGCATAACACTAAGGGGGTACAGCAGAAGAGCAAGTAAAAGGAGCAGCAAGATCCCAAGGAAATGCTAAAGGTGGACTTTAGGGTCAGGGTTTGGTGCCCCAAAAGACTGGACTAGAAAACACTTCTAAAGGCCAACACATAGCCCTTAAACTATCTATGAGCTTTTCTATCTTGTTGACCTTTGTTTTCTTTTATTGTAATTGCATTTTTGTTGTTTTGTTTATTTTGCTGCTTGGTTTTGTTCTTTCTTGTTTTTGTGCATGTTATTGCCTCTACAGGTCTGTCTAAATAAGATAGGCTGAACGAACAATCTGGAGGAGAAAAAAAAACGGAACTAGCACATCCTGGAGGACATGCGAGAGAGGGAGGTGGGAAGAAAGGTAGTGGTGTTAAGAACTCCAGAGACAAGGGAACAAAAAGTGATGGAAATCGGTGGTGAGGGGGATGCAGGAGGCCTGGTAGGGCGTGATCAAGGGTAATGTAACCAAGAGGAATTACTGAAACCCAAAGGAAGACTGAGCATGACAGTGGGCACAAAAGGAAAATCAAAGGGTATAGAAGAGTGAGCTGGGAAGCAAGGGCCAGTTATAGATGTCTAAATAAAGGCATGTACATATATTTACAAAGGGGCATGGGGAAATAGATCTATGTCCATATGTTTATAGATTTAGTATTAAGGTAGCAGATGGACATAGGGCCTCCGCTCAAGGACTCGTTCATTGCAAGAACATTGTTCTATTAAATTGGCATTAAACGATGCTCACCTTCCCTACACGATCACTGACCACAAAGCGGCTGCATAAGCAAATGTGATGAAGAAAGCCGATGGTGTCCAGCTACCAAAAGATATAGCGTGTGGGGTCTTAAAGGCTTGAAGGTAAAGAAGCAACCATCTAGCTCAGAAGCAACAGAGCCCTCATGGAGGAAGCATACCAGCCTGTGTGATCACAAAGTTTCAAAGGGATAAGGCAACAGGCATCATGAGAACAAAAAAATCTTATCATGGAGAATGAGAGGGGACGGCCGGGTATAGACCCAAAACCTATTTGCAGTGCACTGGACATCCCCTTACAGAAGGATCTCAGAGAGGAGATAAAAGAATACAGGGTATGAGACAGCAAAGAAAAACACAAATTTCCTCAAGTTCTTTTTTTTTTTGCGCACCCCGCGGGCGCCCGGTGCCGCCCCCTCCCCGGTCCCGCGGCGGCGGCGGCAGCTCGGGGCCGGGGGGGGGGGGGCGGGCGCCAGGGGAGGGGGCAGACACCAGGGGCAGCGGTGGCGGCGGCGGCTCCCGGCGCCATTTTGGGCTGATCGATGAATTGAACAAAGAGGATCAATTTCCGATCAAGCGAGTTATCAATGGGGGCCGGGGAGTGAGAGGGACTTGTCCCCGAGTCGGCCCCGCTTTCCCCGGCACCCCCCTCCTCCCCTCCGCCGCGGCTCCCCGGCGGCAAGGCAGCCCGGCGCCCCCCGGGGACGCCGCGACCGCCCGCAGCCCCCACCCCCGAGCGAGAGGCCGAGAGAGAAGCCTGACCTGCAGCTGCTGTAAATCAAAGCGCTTCCAATATTGAAACATCGATCCCACATTGGCCGCCATCTTGAGACGTATTGAGACGGAGTGAGAGGCTGATAGAGAGGGGGCTGGAGTTCTGGAGCCGCCAGGAGGCAGCAGGCGGGCGGCGCCAAAACCCGGCCTGGAGCCGGCCGCCGCCGCCGCCACAGAGGAGCGCGGACTCCTCCTCACGGCGCCACCGCCGCCAGGGCAAGCCGAGCCGGAGTCAGAGTCTGAGCCCGAGGGCGTGGCGGCCGCTGGCCCGGCCTCGCACGCGGCCGCCCGGCCACGCCCCCCGCCAGCGGCCGAACGAGCGACCCGCCCGTGACCCCCGCCCTTCCCAACCCCCAGCCCCGGCCGGCGGCCGCCTGGCTCGGCGCGGCCCGGCCCCTAGAGGGTGGCGAGAGGGGCGCTGGAGGGCGGCGAGAGGGCTGCCCCGCCGCCCGCCGAGGCCCAGGCCGGGCTCACCTGGCGCGGGGGGGGGGCGCGGAAGGAGGGGGCCCTGGCGGCAGCGGAGCGCAGCGCCCCCCGCCCGCCTCTACGCCCGGGCGCTGGGTGCCGGCGACGCGCCGGGGGTCGTTGGTCATCCTGCTGGGCGCCCGCCCGCCCGCGGAGCCGCCGCGACCACCTGCTTGAGCCCAGACCCCCGGAAGGCGCAGGCCTCAGCGCACCCGCGCTTGTGCCCGAAGCCTTGACTGTGGGCGGCCCCGCCAGCCGGGGCCTCAAGGACCCAGCACCCCAGAGCGCCCTTGCTGGGGGAGGGCAGGGGCATGGGGAGGCATCAGCCCCTGACCCTCTTGAACTTGCTCCCGCCAGCGTCCCACGCTGGGGCCCCAGAGTCCCCGCTCAACACCACCCGGTGACCCAGGGCCCCCTAGCTGTCACCGCCAACTTGGTACTTAGGAGACATGCTCTCTGGAGGCGGTTGAGGCTTGTCTTGTGGCCAATAATCATCTCCTACGCCTTCCTTTCCAGTCACTAATTTGATGTCTTCACTTAAAGAAATGCCCATAATTTGAGGTTTCAGAGGAGAGCTCCTTGAGCTCCCCAGACAACAAGGGGGCCGAGTGTCACCGTCATTATCCTGAGCTGGGAGGGAACACTAGTGTTCCAGAGGCTGGGAATCCGTCACTGCCTGCCCACAGCACAGACAGAGCAGGTGCTGGTTATAATTGTTTCTAGACGTCCTGCCATGCTCAGTTGAACGTCAAAGCCATAAACGTTGCCCGACTACAATCAAACTGGAGTACGCAGACATTTCTGCATCATTGCCGGGTGGAAATACACTGAGTGGAGTTGGATGAGATGGCAGCAAGTGCTTAAGGAGGGGGTGCTGTGGGAATACCAACAAGATGACTGCTAGTCTCCGTTTCCTTCTCTCGTCTGCTTTGTGTTTTCTTTCAGGACCAGAAGAAATGATGCATATGTAAGGAAAAAAACTTTTCATTTCCAGAGGAGTTTTCCACCCCACAATCTACCCGCAGCCTCCTTTGAGCAAGCCAGTAAAAGCTTTTTTTTTTAACGTGCCTTCTCACTATGACAATTTCCGGAGCTGCTATGTGGCTGTGTTTAAAAGTCCCCCTCGGGATCCAGAGTGCAATCCATATCACAAAGGCATCCTCCCAGTCCCAAATAGCAATGTGACCTCATTTCAGAAGGTTGTTCTTGTTTCCATAGACCCAGAATGGAGTTTAAGCTGTTGATCTTGACTGTGGTTGTCGACTCAGCCTCTCATGGGCACCTCATGGGCAGTGGAGCAAACTGTGCCAATCTGTGCTACCACCAGGACTGGGAGAGGAAGCCAACAGTGGTGGGCCATAGGTCAATGTGTGGATGGGGATGATCAGGTCTTTCTTCATTATTCTGTTTCAGTCTGGAAACACCACTGAAGCCTCAGTGTCGTAGCAACACACAAACCTTCACTGACAGTCTGGGGCACATTGGCTGCAAATCAAACCCGGGTCTTCCCGGTGAAAGACGATGAGAGGTCTACCACTGAAGCACCGTGGCCCTCACCTCAAACCAGGGCAGTCATTTCCGGAGTTCAAACCAGACCACAATGCAGGATGACTGAGATTGCCACCAGAATCTGATACTGATGCAGAAAAAAACCTAACTACCATTTTATTGACTCCCAATAGGACAAAGATCTGCCCCTTTGGGGTTTTGAGACTTTAAATCCTTACAGCAGGGGTCGCAACCTGTGGGTCGCGACCCCTTTGGGGATCAAATAACCCTTTAACAGGGGTCATCCAATTCATAATGATAGCAAAATTACAGTTATAAAGTAGCAATGAAAATAATTTTATGGTTGCAGGTGACCACAACATGAACTGTATTAAAGGGTGGCAGCATTCAGAAGGTTGAGAACGATTGCCTTACAGAAATTGACAACCTCATATTTCTCCCACGGAGGGGCTAGTCAGTTCAAACCCCTGACCTTGCGATTAGCAGGTTAATGCATAGTCCACTACACCACCAGGGCTCCTAATGATATAATAAGAGATACTATTGTTAGATCTCTCGTGGGAGAAATATACCTCAGTCCTTGGCTTCGCGAGAGAAAGAATTCACTCCGCAGCCTGGATTGTGATCCAAGTGAGTTTTTTGAGAGAAGAAGTTTCAGGTTTACACAGGCACCTCAGGGCCCCTCACCCCTGCACAGCTTGCCTAGAAGCTGCTGGAGAGAAAGTCACTACGTGGGCTCCAGGATCCTGCCTTTTCTTTCTTTTCTTTTTTTTTGAAATCGTTTTATTAGGGGCTCATACAATTCTTATCACAATCCATACATACATCAATTGTGTAAAGCACATTGTACACTCACTGCCCTCATTATTCTCAAAACATTTGCCTCCACATAAGCCCTTGGCATCAATCAAGTCCTCATTTTTACCCCTTCCTCCCCGCTCCCCCATCCCTCAAGAAACCTTGATAATTTGTGAGTGGTGATATTGGGAGGGTAGCGGGAGGGTGGATTGGAAAGAGGGAACCGATTACAAGTATCTACATGTGACCTCCTCCCTGGGGGACGGACAACAGAAAAGTGGGTGAAGGGAGACATCGGAGAGGTCAAGATCCTGCCTTTTCAGTTCCTCCATAGGGAGGCATGGTTGATGGTCCTGGTCAACCCCATTGGCTGGATTGAATTCACCTGGCCCAGATGGGCCAATCCAGGTGTAACAACCACCTAGGTGTACCACCCCTTCCTGGCCGGAAGTTTGAACCTGAGCATATGTAATGGATGATCCAGTCCCTATGCTAAGCTACCTAACAGTATTTGCAAGATGCCGAGCAATGTTCTAAGCTTTTTGTATATAATAATTCAATTATTTCACTTAACAAGCCTATGTGTGGACTCTATTCTTGCCTCATTTTACAGATGAAAAATCAGTGGCACAGGATGATAAAGTCATGAGCCTATGACCACACAGTGAGGAAGTGGAAAGGAGAGATTTGAACCCAGGCTGCAGAGCCCATGCCTTGGGTGCCTACAGCGCCACATAGAACACAGGAAAGCATGGAGCAGACTCGGCATAAGACCTTAGGGAGTTGGGAGGACTGTGCATGCATGTATGTGCTAGGACTGCATGAGAGTAGCTGCTACTCAGATCCAGAAGAGAATACAATGCTATTGCAAAAATTATTTTTGCCAAAAGAGGGTGGAATTCTGCATCTTGTGCGAAATCCCCCAACCTGCACATGGCACAGCTACTTCAGAAGGTTCCCAACAATGTGTGCTGTGCGGCAAACCAAAATGAGCTCAGGGGGAGCTGGTCTGTGGGTTTTGTTAGCCAGAAGGTGAGCAGTTTGAACTCACCAGCCACCACTCCAAGGGAGAAAGAGGAGGCTTTCTGCTCCCATGGACTTACAGTCTTTGAAGTGGCAGAGAGCATTTCCAAGCGGCCTATGATTAGGATCTAGGAGGGTGAGGGTGGATGGAGTTGGTTGAGACCTGGCTTCAGGGCATTTCCCAGAAGGGCTTCCTGCAGTGACTCTGCCTTCAGGAATGTCTGGTGACCCTGAGGGCAGCAAAGTCCTAAGCACACTCAGGCAGTGGTTCTCAACCTTCCTAATACAGGTCCTCTTGTTGTGGTGACCCCCTGACCATTAAATGATTTTCTTGCTACTTCATCACTGTAATTTTGCTACAGTTATGAATTGGACGAGCCCTGTGAAAGGGTCATATGACTCCCAAAGGGGTCGCAACCCACAGGGTGAGAACCACTGCACTAAGGGTTCCCCTTCCGGGCAGCTCTACCAGTGTCTGATGTGCATAGTTCTGTGAGGTGAGAGAAATGAACTTAGTGTCTGCTTCTGGTGACAGTTGATGTGGGTGGGCTTTCTCCCTATGTCAAATCCCTCTCAAGCCATTTGTCACCACAACATAAAGCAAGAAGAGGAGGCAGCATAGCAGGACGGCAAGCAGAACAAAGATTGAATAAACACAATTCACTTCAATCATGAATCGGGTGCCCTTGAGATGTGAGGAAGACCCCAGTCTAGTGACATTAGATCAGGTTTAGGGATTGAGTGACGGGACCCTCTTGGCTCCCCTCAGCCCCTATCTTGCTTTCCCACTGACCCTGCCCCTTACATCGTGATTGGTCCTTATTCCAGCATGATGGTTGGTTTCATAATCACGACATGTGGGAATGTGTTAGTCGATAGGTTATACAGGCACAGTCTCTGGAATGGGTAAGTGAGGAGGCGTGACTGGTGACATGACTGGTGGAATGGATCATGTGAAGTGATTTGAGATCGTTGTTCAGACCTGATAGGTCATCCAGGCCTCTAGTTGATCCTGGCAGTACTCTAGTTTAAGGAAACAGAATGTTAGGCATTTAAGTCATATTTGAGCTTAAATTTTGAGCAATAGGCTGTGGCTCACAGTGAGAGTCTATGTGGAGACCCTAAATCCATTTTGAGGGGCCACACATTCAGCCACCATTGAGTTCTTTCCTACTGCCGACTGGCAGTAGAAAGCTTGTCCATCAGGCAGTGTGCTTGCGTCCACTCCCCGGGCCAGACTCAGCGATATACGGTCGTGTGCACATCCCAATGAAGGTCCCGCTCATGCTCTCACAGGCCCTCCCGCAACTCCATGAATTGATCCGTCTTCAGGGACAGTTTTGTGACAAAGGCGTTTGTTTTCCATGTCTCATTTAAGCTTTTAGGAGCTCAGGTGGTGATGCTGGATAGTGTTGGACTATTAACAGCAAGGTCGCTGTTTCAAAGCCACTAGTCATTCCACAGGAGAAAGATGAGGTTATTGCTTCCTGTAAAGGTAGCAACTTCAGGATCCCTACACAGAGTCACTATGAGTCAGAGTCAGCAGGACAGAATGAGTGTCATTTTATTTAAGTAACTGTGGCTGTGGGTCCTTCCGACACCATTGGGGCCTCATGCGGATGCTCTCCTTCATCCAGAACAGCGGTTTGTGCCTTTTTCTTGTGTAAAAGATAGCAAAGGAGTTCCTAATAAAATATAGTTGAATTGGGAGTCTTTTTTCCCTCAAACAAAGTAAATCCATAAATAGAAATGAGACTATGGTGCTAATAACCAGTTGGAGAGTTGAGAGAGCTGAACTCTCAATCCTGGTAGAAACCCATTGTGACTTTAAAAACTTGCTCAAGGTCATCCATAGCCTATGAGGTTGAGTTGAGCAGACACAAAACAGATGTGTTGGGGAGTAATTGTGTACATTAAGTAAACAATTTATCTTTCTAAAGATTCTGTCTAAAACTTACTTTAAATAGTAAGTTTTCCCCTGGGCTAGGGAAAGGTCAGGGAGCTTAACCCCCTAGTATCCACCCCCTCTCAGTATTCATCATGTTAGGCCAGAGGAGCCAAATCACACCCACTACCCAGGGAGCACTGCTTCCAAAAGCCCATTGCCTGTGCCGGGGCAGAGGGCAGGTACCCGGACCAGAAATGCTGACGGAGTGGAACCAGCGGGCTCAGCCCCCAGCTTCCTGAGAGAGCAGCTGTGATGGTTCACTTTTGGACAAATGTCAATGCATGACTTGGGCAGCACGAAAAGCAGATGTGCAGAGGTTGTTCGCTGAGTCCAAAGGATGAACTCCATCTGCAATTGTGTCCTCAACTGCTTTCCCCTGCTAGCCACACGATATTTGTGGCTGGCCTGCCCTGCTTTTGTTATCAAGCCCAGAGAGGGCAAGAGACTAGCTCGAAGCCACACTGCAAGTTGGCAGCAGAATCAGGCCGAGAACTCTGGATGCTTAGAAAGCTTCACACAGACCTGAGAAAGTACCAAGGGAAGACCTGTTCGCTAACTGGGCAGCACTCACTGCATGCCAGCGCTGTTCCAGTGCCCCAGCCAGGGCATTGCTCCCTGTGTCTGTGTGTCTTCAGTGATGCACACAGGTGACGGATTGGCTTTTAATAGCATGCTTGGAAGGTTGAGGCCACCCAGCGGCACCTAGAAAGAAGGGCCTGCAAATCTACTTCAGACCAAGCAGCCTTTCCAGACCCTGGGGAGCACAGTTCTTCTTGGACACACAAGGAGGCCAGGAGTTGAAGTTGATTCCATGATGTAGTTGATTCCATGGTTCCCGGTTGTAGCTATACCTAGAGTCACATCCACATTCATGTTTATATCTCTTCACTCCATGGGGTGTTCATGGCTCCAACTCTTCTGAAGCAGACCACCAGGATTTTGTTTAAGAGGCCTCTGGATAGGTTTGAACTGCCAACCTTTTAGTTTGTAGCTGAGTGCTAAACAACTTGTGCCATGCAGGGTGCTAAGCTCAGAAACTCAGTCGGTGCTTCATGATCTCAGTTGGAATTATAGAGAGGGTCAGTGATGACCCATTGACTGCTGGGTAATTGTTGATGTAGTCTCCCTGTGCAGACATGTAAAGTACCTGAAAACTTAAAATCCAACTCATTGAGTGCATCATCCTGCCGTGCGCCAGCCCAGCAGCATGCTCTGCTGGGGACATTTGGCCATGCCTGGAGACATTCTGAAGAAGGGAGTCCCACTGCCATCTAGTGGGCTGAGACCAGGTATGCTCGCTTAGCATCCTGGTGCAGGGAACAACACAGCCCCACAAGAACGATGTTGGCCAAAATGTCAGCAGAGCTGCCACTGGGAAAATGGTCTAGTCCAAGCGCTGACCTTCGTAGAGGAAGAAAGCCAATCCAGAGCAGCTAAGTGACCTGCTGTGGGTTGCACAGCCTGATTCCAAGCCCAGTACTATACCCAAAGCTGTTACCACGCCCAAAATTAAACAGCAATAGCTGCCCAAAGGCCTCTTAGTTTGAGGACCAAGTAAGACAGTAAATGAGAAAGCCCTTTGACAAATGTGGCATGCTGCACAAACATGAGATGTTATTACCCAGGATCTTTTGATATATGTAAATAGATCTTGTACCAGGTCAGTTAATTTTCCAACTGCTCTATCTGAGCTTTCAGATGGCAGCACCTCTGTCCAACCCAGGAAAGGACTCCTGTGCAGGCTGAGCAGCCCTGGAAAGCCTCATGCCTGGCTTCTCCCACCCCTCAGCTAATCTCCAAATGATTACTAAGGGCTCTCCCTATGTTGTGCCTCCCAGCTGACAGATACTAGGCTATCAATGCATTCGTATCACCTCCTTCATGCCAGAGGGACTCAGTTATTCGAGGGGTTCCAAGGAGGACCCAGCCTGAAAGAGAAACGGGCGAGAGAGAGGAGCGAGACCAAGCAGATTCTTGTCAAGGTCTGAGTTTATTGCTACACAAGCCTCTCTATAAAGGGTGAGGCAAACAAGGGAGTTCAAAGGGGAGATAAAAAAAAGGAAGGGCGGGGGTGTAGAGCACACAGGGCAGGCGGCCGCAAGTCTGCAGTTGGAATGTCCGGTGCTGGAGCAGACAAGGGTGGGCCATCTGGTGTGTGTCAGGGTAAGATAAGGTTGAGGTGACGTGGCTTTAGCCCTGCTGGGCAGGCAATATGGCCTTGGTTTTGTCAGGTAGATTATGCCCGGTTCCCAACATGAGAGAAGCCAGGAATATCTCCTCTCACAACTGTGCAGCAAACAAGATCAGATCTCCCAATCTGATTTTCAGCCCTCCTGTCTTTCCAAGTGAAGTGGATGGTCCATTTCACGTTGTCTCAAGTCTTTGCACATTGCATGCCAACATTGCGACACAGGGCGCGGCTGTGGGTCTTAGTAGACAAAGCCCCCACCCAGAACCCTGCCCCCAGAGCTCCTTGGTCACCCTGCACAACGCAGGTCCAGGCCGGGCTCCACACTGCAAGGCGATCAACCCTGACCCTCCAGTGTGGCCGTCCTCACACGCTCCCACATCCACCTAGACGAACTGGAGATGAGAGATTCCGGAAGCTCCCTGCCTCATCTGCCTCCCTCTCCAGAGTGACAGAACAACTGTAACTGATTAGGCAGGATGCAGCCTCATTCCCAGTCCCCACCCTCTCTGGGAAAGCAGGGCTGTCTGGCACCTCATCCAAGGCCTTTCCCCTGTTATCTCATTACTGAGTAGCTGCTCCTCTACCACCCACCTCCGTCACCTCATCTAAATACGGGGGAGATGAGTATGTCTTCTTTGCTGCTCCTTCCCTGAGTCCACCCCAGGAGCTCCCTGAACAGATCATCAATCACTTCTCATTACACCTGCAGCAGCCGTCAGATACTGCTGAACAGAGACAGGCGCCTCTCCTGCTGCTGCCAGGCTCCAGTGCACATGTGCACACACACGTGCACACACATTGTACAGGCCCACTCACATGGACACATAAGCAAGCACACCCATGTGCACAAACTTTGTTCAGAGGTGGGAATTCTGCCCATTTTAGCCTCTAATATTGCAATCAGAGAGTGATAGAACAATGAAAGATGAAGGTAGATGAAGGAAGATCTATTTATTCCCTTACTTGTTACATAACCATTCAGGGCTCTTTTTTTATCCGTACAAACACACCACCACCACCATCAACAATCATCAAGTAGCTGTCATGTATGCAGTGCTGCCCTATTCAAGGCGGTGCTGAGTATGTGAGGAGGATTCTCTCTAAAGCACAGCTCTGAGGAAGTCTGTCTCCTTCGCACTTTTACAAACGCTGGGAGAGGAGCCTGCAGGAGGCTCCGTGCGTTGGGTGAAGCCACACGATGAGTGAGGAGACCAAGTGTGAAGCCAGGGGAATGAGAGCGCAGAGTTCACCACTTCACCACCATGCTGGTGTGCACAATCGATGAAAGGGTGGCTGCCAGCTGCAGGACAGAAAAAAAGTAAAGCATGTAACTTGTGGTTTTAGCTCTGGCTTACTTCCAAAAGGAATTGTTTTTGTTGTTCTAAAAAGCTTTATACCAAAAAAAAAAAAAGAAAGAAAGCTTTATACCTCTATAAAAACAAAAGGCTACTGCTGTCAAGCACCTTCAGACTCAAGCCAGAGGAGAGCTCTCCCAGTGGGCTTCCAAGCTGAAAATCTTCACAGAAACACAGTACCTCCTGTGGAGTAGCTGGTTGGTTCAAGCCAGCAACCTGGCAGTTAACAAGTACGTCCCTTGTACCTGTAATACCTGTATAAAGTGTATTAAATATGAACTACTCATGGTGTGTAATTTTAAATTGAATTATTGTGCCTGGAACTTTTTTTTTAATAGCTAAGAATGGTGAAATCAGACTCCTGTAGATGTTATGAGAAGAATAGACACTACACAGGGCTTGGACTCAACACAGCTTAATTCAAAGGAAGGCAGATTTATTTTCTTCTGCTTCCCAGAAGGTTCCTCAGCAGAACGTGTGTTAAACAAAATTGTTTAGCTATGGAAAAGAGCAATCTCCTCTTGGGAAGATTCTGGTAGAAAGGGGCTTTGGTTACATATCCAGCTCAACCCAGCCCCAGAGCCCTCGTCATGTTTTATTTTGTTTTGCCCTTGACACTGATTGTCTTGGGAACTGTGGCCCCCGAGCAATGGCCAGGAAGTCAGGTCTTCTTGATGTAAATCCTCTAATATCCCCTACAATGATTTTCAGTGCCAATGGTAAGGCCCGCCCAGTGGCTGCCACATGCCCCTGAGCAGACACGTCAGAGCAGATGAGAGCATGAGACAGCATTTAAGAGAATGGTAGGTTGGCCTTGACATAGCTGTTTGGCCTCTCCTCAGAAGTCATTTGTGACACTGACTGTCATGGGTTTCATTAAGAACAAGTCTATCTCTACCAAAGAAAACTGCAAGGTAAGAGGACTTTCAGCTCCAGCTACATATGTCTCCAAACTTACTTACATATTGTCCTGTTTTCAGAAGAAAAAAAATTTACTCAGTGCCTCCCGGGCAAATAAAAACTTTGGTACTACAACCTACAATCCCAGATAAAGTGTAGGTATCTGCTTTGGCAGCTCCCCTGGATCGAGCTGCTCCGGTAGCTCTCCACAAAAACCCTGTGAAGAGATGATCAGGCAGGATAGCCTAGTCTGTTCTTCAGAAAGAAGCTACCCCTGAAACCTCAGTGGCTTAAAATCTAGAAGTTTATTTCTTGTTCATGCAAATTCTGACGCTGGAAGGGCAATTCTACAGGGTGTTTGTCCTGCACACCGTCCGTCAGTGATTCGGGCTGCTTCACAAATATGGTGCCACCAGATCAAAAGGTGGATTCCAGGTCATCACAGAAGAGGAAGAGAGAAGTGGGGGTTGTGGATCAGTCTTTACATGCTTTGACACTTTAGTTGACATAGATCGCTGGATAGGGCTGCTTATATAAAGGTTATCAGTTCAAACCCACCTAGCTGTACCACAAAAGGAAGGAGTCATCTGTTTTCATAAAGGGTACAGCCTAGCCAACCTCATGCAACAATTGTACTCTGTACCACAAGGGGTGAGCATGAGTCAGAACTGACTTGAAGGCAACAGGATTTGGGGTTTTTTTGTTTGTTTGTTTGTTTGGTTGGTTGGTTGGTTGGTTGGTTGATTGGTTTGGTTTGGTGAGTGGGAGGTGGTTCTACCTACAGCATATTAATCTGAAGTAGTCACTTTAGGTTTTTTTGTTTGTTTTTTGAGAGATGTGGAAAAGCTCATTGGCTTTAATGGGGAGTTAACTCTGCCGCAGACGGCCTCCTCAAAATTTCCCTCCGGCTTCATAAACTAGCAGAGATTTTCAATGAAGGAGCCTGCTGGCACCCGCTGGATATCTCCTTGCAAGGTCAGTCCTTTGGAGCCATTGGGAGGGAGAAAAAAGAGACTTTTATTCCTGTAATGAATTCCAGCCCCAGAAATCCTGAGGGGGAAATTCTGCCCTGTCCTCTCGGGTCGCTATGAGTCCGAATTGAATTTATGGCTATGAGTTGAGTTGTAATTCCATTCACTTACTGCTATTGACAGGTTGCTAGATTAGGGCTTGTCTTCCCAAATGCCAGCACTAAACGAAATTGAGCTGTCCAGGCCACAACAAAGGGGTTGGAAATACATCAGGCACACTCATTACACACCTATGGCAAAATTCAGAACTGAGCATGCTCTGACCCAAGTCATGTAGACCCAGGTGGAAGGTCCACCTGGTCATACAGAATAGGACTTCACAAAAGTGCACCGAAATCAACCAATACGATCGACCAATGTCCTCCAGTGGTGTTGGGAGGTGATAGAAGTAGGCCTGGGCTCCTTGTCGCCCTCCCTTGTTCACGTGCTCTGCAAGTGGAGGGTGAGGCCCTTGGGGGTTCCTGCCGTGGCTCCTCAGCTGGTTCTGCACTCCTGCTCAGGTATTCCTCCCATAAAACCGCCATATTCAGCTGCAAACTTTCCCCACCCCTGCCATGCAGCCCGGCGTGATTTCCGGAGATAGTGGGGACTTTTGGGGACTGCGATACCTGAAACTTTCTTCCATAACATTCACATGGATTTACAAAAGTGCTTCTGCCGTATGAATTCTTTCAGCGTTGCTAAGCAAGAACTGAGGTCAACCACCCCAGAAACCTAACACTATCAAGTCAATTCTGACTTATATCAATCTAGGGGGTCCTCAAACTATGGCCTGCGGGCCGCATGGCCCTCAGAGGACATTTATTCAGCGCGCCGGGTGTTTTTGCCCCGTTTTTTTTACTTCAAATTAGGTATGTGCAGTGCGCATAGGCATTTGTGCATAGTTTTATTTTTAAACTATCATCCGGCCCTCCAGCGGATTTGAGGGACAATGAACTGGCCTCCTGTTTAAAAAGTTTGAGGACCCCTGAAAGGAAAACGTAGAACTATGCCTGTGGGTTCCCGAAGTTCTAAATCTTTACAGGAGCTGAGAACCGCATCTTTCTCTGTGAGCCACTAGCGGATTCCAACTGGCCGGCCTCATGGTCACACACATTCCACCAGGCTCCTTGAGCCTTAACTTGATAATTTAATGAAATGATACTTCTCCAAGTCACATTGTATCATGGTCTATAATCTTGCTATTCTAATATCAAATTTAAAATAAGGAATATAGTTAAGCTCCAAATCCATAAGCAATAAGATCATTGAATCTCTTTGGACACTATTACTTAAAAAAAGAAAAAACTCTGTTCAATTATTTTCAGCACAGAAAAGCTTCCAGCGTTTACAGCTTAGTATTTAATTGCTTTTTCTCTTCTTCTTTTGCATTGGTGAATCATTTTGAGCTTATAATAATGTCAAAATAAATAGTTTCCAGAGCCTCCAGGCATTCACTGTGTAATGATCATTTAAAAGATTTCTTGGTTAGAGGGTCCTCAAAAGAATAAAAAGCGTGTCCGCATCCCTGGTCATTTCTATATTCAAAAGAAGAAATTGCTCATCAAATGCTACAAGCCAATTTCTTTCTTCAGCCAAACTGCCCGTTTTAGCATCACTGAATTAAGCAAATGGTTCTACATTTCAAAGTCAACAATGATAATCTTTTCCCTTTAACACGAGCATCTTAAACAGCTCAAAAAGTAGTCGAGCTCTTTATTATGGCTTTTCCTGAGAAAGCTGTTTCGTTGTTTATTTTATTTATTCATCTAGACTTTCATTTTAAGATTTGTGTATTTTAAGTTCTGCTAGTCAGGACATTTAAAACGGAGCCAGATTTTTGTTTATACTTTGTCTTTTAAAATATAATGAGACTGAGCAGTACATCCCTTAATAAAATATAAAGTCTTCCTATTTCTGTTTGTTTGTAATTTCCCTAAGGATAACTCTTAAAGTAGTAAAACCAAAACCCCCCATAATGAATTACATTTGGTCTACTGGGGGTTGTGGCCAACCTTTTGATAGAAAAATCCAGAGACTCCCTTCTGCATCTCCTTTCCCAACCAAACCCCGGTGGCTGGAGGCTGGAAGGAAGAAAGAGGCTGGGCTGCTGGGGCAGGGTGGGGAAGGGGTAACCTTGCAGATTATTTCAAATTCTACTCTGAAGGCAGAAAGTTATCCAAATGAGATAGCTAGAGATTCACTTCCTTAGAAAAAGATTGAAATTAATGTGTCCCTTAGAAAAGCCAAAGGAAAAAAGTCGTTATTAATTTAGGCAATTGAAGAACTTTGAAAGCCATGTCTAGTACATAAAAACACCTGTCCCTAGAGCCCATCGGCCTAGGAAACTGAATTTTTATACCATGTAAAATAAAGGAAGGTCATTTCTTAGACTTGCTCAACAGAAGATTGTCATTTTAAACCGGTTACTGTAATGAGAAGCTGGGTTTTCGTAAAAAGGACTGAATGCTTGAGTCAGTGTGAAATGAAATTAGAGATGCATGTTCTGCGCATGGCAGCATTTCCGGTGGAGTCTGTGTTCCCGTGACTGCTCTCAATCTGTCTCGTGCCTTCTGGGAAACTCACAGTGTGGTGCCCACATCTAGTCTCTCGGACTTTCTTGCCAGCTTTGGAAAGGTGTTGAGTCTGTTGGATCTGCTGCACAGAGACAGCATGCAAGTGGACCCTTCCCACATTCCTCAGAGAGCAGCCCCCCAGTGTAAAGCTGTGGGTGAGGTTTGATGACCTTTGCCCCTTCATCATCCCGCATTCTTTGAGGGACCCAAGCGCTCCCCCGAGGCATTACCGGAGAAGCAGCTACCCCATAGTTTCCAGATGGTGGGTATCAGCCTGTGTGCTCATTGGGATCGCCAGAGAGCTGTCCAAAAGACATCTTTGTCCCATCTCCACTGAGTCCGATTTTATTGGCCTGGAATGCAGCCTAGGTGCTTGGATTTTTTTCTCTCTCATAAGTTTTTATTGTGAATTGGGTGAAGGTTTACCAAGATCATCAGTTTTTTATTCAACAATTCATACACATTGTGTTTTATGCCACTTATTGCAATCTCCACAATATAATATGACTTGTTCCACTCCCTACTTATGTCTTCTGTTTCCCTTCCTCCTCTCTTCCTACCCTTCTGAACTTGGGCCTTGGATTAATACTGCCCTTTTGAGATCAAATGGTTTGCATGCCTCACTTGAGTAATTGCTCCCATTATAGACCAATCTATTATTTGGCTGAATATGGAACCACAGGTAGGAGTTCATTTTCAAACTTAGTGAATAAGGACCATCATTTCAGAGGTTCTGTTAGTCCCTATCCAGCCAATAAGCCTGGTCTCTTTTATGACTGTGAATTTTGCTTCACTATCTAGGACCTTTTGATGTGATCCCTTTCAAAGAAGTTGGAATTGATAGTTGGAGATCATCTAGTTATTCTGTGCTCAGAGTCATGAAGTCTAATGTTCATGTGGTCCACTCACCACTCTTTCCTCCAGAGTGAGGGTGACAATATTTGCCACCTAGATGGCCACTTGTGAGCTTCTGAGATCCAGCTGCTACTCACCAGCGTGGATGTCGACCATAGTCTTTACAGTCTAGGTAATGACAATTGTTCTTGGTGTCCTTCACAACTATAATCCCCAGCCCCCCAGCCCAATAAAGCACTCCCTCCAGTTGTTCGGTTATGCCTAAGGAGTTTTGATAACTTCATCTTCTGTGTGCTCCGGAATATTCAATTCCCTGGATGATCAGAATGCTCAGTCAGGGCTCAGAATGTTGGTGTTAAGGCTCCTGGTGAGATCCTGGCACATCAGACACAGAGGTTGTGAGGCTAGAGGATGGGCAGAAGGGGATCATACTGAGTCTAACAAGGAAAGAAAAGGAAATGAAGGATATAAGCAATTAAAAGCAAGCGCATAAATAGATACAAATACACAGATGGCCCTTGCAACATTATTCCCAATCTCGCAAACGTGTCAACGGTCTAAATACCCATCAATAGGTGAATGGATAAGTCAAACATGTTGCCTATGGTATATACAATGGACTACTACTCAGCCATAAAGAGAAATGAACTCTTGACACAGGCTACAAGAGGAATGAACCTCATAAGCATTATGCTGAGTGAAATAAATCAGCTTCAAAAAGGACACATTTTGCTTAATTCCACTTACAAGAAATATCTAGGCTAGGAAAATGAATAGAGACAAACATATCCCAATTGTTTCCAGGGATAGGTAGGAAGGTAAGTATGGTTGTTACATAATGCCATGTCAATTGGACAAATAAGTGAGGTGGAGTCTTTCTTATACCTATATGAGTGTCCTTGGATTTATTTCTCTAGTCAACCCAGCCTAACCCAGTAGGGCCTGGAGGGGAAGTGCCATCCCTGAGACGATACTGAGCTTCCATAAGGGTGATGACATAATTTTGGAATGGGTAAGGATGATAATATGAACAACATGCAGAATGCCACTTAGTTATAATCTTGTAGAGCGTGGAAGTGACGAATGTTTTGATGCATGTATATTTAGTACGATTTTTAAAGAGTGTACGCAAAAGAGCAATATGGCAAGTCTGTGTTGCCATTTGCTGTTGCTCAGCTAAAAGCGATTCGGGCCTGTGTAGTCCAAAGGGAACCACAGAGGCTCAGGAGGAAAGCTGGTACCATCTCCAACTAAGACTTGTCTGACCAAATGCAGAGTCTCCCTTCAAGTAACTGACAGGTCAGAGGCAGCTCATCTCTGCTGCAGAAGCAATGATTTGTCTCAATTCCCAGACCACTGTCACAACCATGTCTTGTTGCCCTCGGTGCCCCCCTTCCCCACCACAATAAGTCACTAGAAAGCCATGCTTCATTTAAAAACAAACAAATAAACCCCTTCTGCCTCCATCCTGGCACTGTTTCAGCTTATTTAGCATCATAACATATGTCATCTGTTTCCCTAAACAATCTAACATGGACATGGCACGATGGGACTGATGAGTTAGGCAAATGAGGACCAGCCTGCCCTCTGAACACACACAATGGCATTTGACTTGCTGTCAGTAGATGCTGTCGCGTTTCTTCTCCTCTTTCCTGGAAAATAAATATAGAAAAGAAAGAGGACATGAAAAGGGCTGCAAGATGTTTAGCTCTGGTCTTTCTAGAAAGTGTAGAAAAAAAGTATGTGACCCCTGCCTGCCTTTAGATGCCCCACTCCTCTGGCAAACAAGGATTGCGCACTGACCATGGACAAGACATCTGGATCTGGGGGGAGGATATAACAATTGCCCCCACCAGCAAAGAGTTTCCAGATTTACGGGACTACACAGGCCAGGGAGCAGCTCATAAAAAGAACAAGAAGCATCGCAAAGGAGGGTGTGCTCCAGCACCACTTCGTCCAGCTGCAGACACATGAAGGCAAAGTTTCCTTTGCTTTCAGTCAAGTTTATGATTTCCGCGGCATCCCTTACCAACACCTTCACAAAGATGTAGGTTCTTGGGTTGTTTCGTTCCAAGGCGGACATCACCTTGGTAAAGCCACACTCTATGGACAGCTCATGGTCCAAGAATTCCACCTATATGTTTTGAAAGGGGCCACGTTAAAACCCCTGGCTCAGACTTTCAGGACTGGGCACAATACAGCAAACCCACCATGGGGACAGCAGGATTTGGTAACACTCTCATCTCCATCACAACCTGGACCTGGCAAAGCTATTTTCTTCCACTCACCATCTTTCAATCAATATTTACTCAGCTATTAGTTGCTCCCCAGGCTCAGCATCAGAAAAGTGTTCAAACGTTACCGAATTGTCCATCTAATGGTAGAGGTCTGTGCAAGGGATATGGAGCAAGAGGCTCAGAGATGATCAGTGGGTAACGAGAGAGGGATTCACCTTTATCATTTGTAGAAAGCCCCTGAGGCTTAGTCACATTGGCAGACTTTCCCTGGAGCAAGCAAATAAAGCTGCTCCCGGCTCAGCTCCATTCCTGATCTGGTCTTGCCATGAGACTATCCAGGCTTTGTCCCAACCCCACGTTCTGGAAACCACGAGTGGAAGGAGGTGGATCTTGGGGATACCATGGAAAAGATTGGGCATTGCACAACACTTCATTGTACTCATATGGAGCTTATGCAAAGGCCAAGAGATAGAACCAGGTGAGACTGTGAACAGGACAAGGTGATACTGCATGGTTTAAAATCAGAAAAGGTGTGCATCAGGGTTGTATCCTTTCACTGTTCTTATTCCATCTGTATGCTGAGCAATTTATACAAGAAGCTGGTCTATGTGAAAAAGAACATGGCATCAGGATTAGAGGAAGACCCAAGTAATGTCATTAGGAACATTTTCTCACTAAAAATTTTAGGTCATGGCATCAAAAAAGTGTCATTTTAACCTAAATGGGTTTTTAGACCAGTGAAATAACAGTGAGAGTGAGTCAGCATTGTGCACAGAATTGAGCGATACTGGTTCTTTGGGAAATTCATAATCCAATACTGACACTGCTGAGATAAAGAATGACAGTGAGGAAGATTCTACACCTGAGCTCTGTGATGGGCCAACGTGGTGCTCTACTCTCTTCAGGAATGGATGAGCCAGTTCCACCAAGATTCCCCTTTACTGGAGCACCTGCTATGTATGTAGACGTTGAACACAAGAACGCTTTGGCGTTCCTACAATGATTTCTGACCGATGAGGTCATCGAAAAATTGATTATGATAGCCCGGAGGTTTACTTTCAGGTTTTAACCCCTCTTCAGTTAATTTCTGTGCATGGGGGAAGGTTTGGGGCTTGCTTCATTTTCCTACATACGGTATCTCAGTTTGTCCAACACCATTTGTTGAGCAAGCAGAATTTGTCCCTTTGGATATTTCTGTGTCCTTTTTCGAAGGCTAGGTTCCTGTTGACTGGTGAATATATGTGTAGCTTTTCTGTTCGTATCCATTGATCTATATACCTCTCAGTGTACCAATACACTGCTCTCCCTTAGGGAAAAACAACAACAAAAGTTGTATGAGCCCCTATATAATGATTTTTTTTAATGGACGATGAACTATTTTCCAGGCCAGCACTATCCTATGTTTGAGCACATTGCTGCAGCCACTGTGTCAATCCATCATGCCTTATAGCCTGCGGTACTCATGTTCAGGTATAGTGTTCTGCCATTCACAAGGTTCACACTGGCCAGTTCTTTCAGAAGTGGAAGACCAGGTCCTCCTCCCTCGTCTCTGTCTGGAAACTGCTGAAGTCTACCTGCAGTGAGTGACCCAGCAGGCATTTGAACTACTGGCTGCAAAATTTCCACCATTACAGCCAAATGCAGGCCACCACAGTACAACAGACAGTAACAGCATCTTAACACCACACAAAGGCTCCTCCCTGGGGAGACCACGTGTTCAGGCAATTGCTGCTGTTACACATGTAAATGGGGGCTACATGAATTCGCACCATCTCCTGTGGCCCTTCCAGGAACAGGCCATTCTGCTGTTGTTTCTACTGGACTTAGGCTCAGCTGCCAACCTGCCCTCTGCACGCATTCTTCTCCTTACCCTTCCATGTCACCTTCTCTTTGCCCAAGTCAATACTGCTGGTCAGTCACCTACTGGTGGATGCTTGCTTCTGAAGTTTCTGAACCACATTTCCCCATGGTTATGAGACATTGCTGCTGCCACTGCGAGCATTTAACAGGTTACTTTACACCTTCAATGAGAAATCTAGGGGAATAGAAAGAAAGCTTCTTCTTTCTCCCAAGGAGTGGGTGGTGGTTTTGAACCGTTTCCCTTGAGGTTAGCAGCCCAATGTGTAACCCACTACACCAGTAGAGCCTTGGTGGCACTGTCCAGCAATCATTAGACTGCTAAATATGAGGTCAGGGTTTCAAACCTACCAACTTCTCCTTGGGAGAACGATAAAGCTGTTCCCATAAAAGACTGACAGCTCCAGAAGCCCTCTATAGGGTGGCTATGAGTTGGAATTTTGCGGTCATTTAGGGCTTTTTGGTGGCATGTGATTTTTTAGGGCTTTTAGGTTGTTTGTGGACGTTCAAGGTGTGTTTGGGGCATTCGGGTGGTTTGGGGTTTTTAGGGTGTTTTATAAGATTTTAGGGAGTGTTTAAGGGATTTAGGGGTGGTTTTTTAGAGTGTATAGGTATTTTTCAGCACAATATGGTGTTTTTAGTGAAGTTACAGAGTTCCTTAGGGATTTTAGGGTATTTTTCATATTATATGTGTTTTTTTCCCCCAGCATTTTAGGTTTTCTTAGGGCTTTCATGGTGTTTTCAGGGCATATATGGGGTTTAGGAATGTTTAGGGTTTGGGAATCTTCTAAGGATGATTTTTGGAAGTTTCACATGTTTGGGTGGGCATTTGGTGTTTTTTTGTGGCTTTAGAGTGTTTATGGGATCCTGTCAATTTGCAGCTTTAATTCCGCAAAGAAAAGTCAGATAGCAAGCCAGAAAGGAGCAGGAAATGAAGGGGAAGGCCAGGCCACATGTTACAGCCGCCAAGTCCGGAGAACCTAGGTGTGGTCGTTGGCTACCTGGGACCGGGAGTTGGGCTGTGCTCCTGCCCAAGGGTGCTAGGGAGTAAACCAATCTCAGCTGGACGTTTGGCTTTTCTACTAATTAGCCGACTCCATGAACTTTCCCAAGGGCAGCTGGCGAATTGCCAGGGGAACCCAGCTAGACCCCCCACACAAAAGCACAGGGATGGTTACAGGAACAGGAGGTTTCACACAGTGGATGTGCAGGGCTTGGGGTCGGGATTGGGGGCCAAGGTGAGGAAGGGGCAGCAATAAGGCCTGGTCCCAAATAATCAGACACTGAGCTATAAAAGTACAAGGACCGCCAAGAGAACATGGGGACAAAGGATGGCTGGACTTCATTTGATATCTTTGGACGTGCTGTCAGGAGAGACCAGTCCCTGAAGAGACATCAAGTCCATGAAGGACATGATGCTTGGCAAAAAGTGGAGGACGGGCAATAAAACAGCTCGAAACAGTGGCTACATCAGTGGGCATAGTAACAATGGTGAGGATGGTTCGAGACCTGGCAGTGTTTTATTTTACTGCTTGTGTTTTTCTAGAACTGTCTTTCCTGGATGCACGAGGAAGGATAACTGTGCTTGTGGGAAGCAAATGCACAGTGGGTAGCGCTTTGGCCAACATAGGTACACCACCGGCACACAGTGCCCCCTTACTTGGCATCCAAAGTGACAGGATTTGTCTTTCACCAGAGCTCTCCAGCCCTGGGGGAAGCGTCCCTGCCTTCGGCGCACCGCCAGGGGACAGCACTGCTGCTCTCTCACTGGCTACATCTGTGAGGACCCAGAGAGCTGCTCCTTTCTGCTGCTCTCCTCTCAGACTCCTGCCAGAAGCCTTGGCTCCTCCTGGATCCTCCCTTGATTCCCACTCTGCACCTTTGGGGACACCCAGCCCATTAACTCTCTCCCATCCTTCCTTGCTGCCTCTTGTCCAGATGCCTGAGCTGGGCTTCAAGTAGTTGTAATGTTATGCTTAGGTGAGATGTGTTCAGCTTGTTTACTGTCTGTATACAAGAAAAGAGTGCAGCCCAAGACATCCACCCTTTTGTTCCTCTATGGAAAGCCTGTTACGTGTCATAGTCTTCTCTCTGTGCAGTGCTTTCCTCTGCTGCTGATGCTTTTACATGAAATGGGACTCGGTGTGTCACCGCTACAGGAAATTATCTCTGAAAAAATAATATGCCCAGAGCTCAGAAACAGTGTCAGCTTGCATCTGGCATCATGGAAGCATCATGGGTGTGTTTCCATTCATTCGCTCCTGTGTGTCACATGTTAAACTCAGTGCATAGCATAAGCAGCAGCAGGCACAAACTGAGACAAAGCACACCCTTTGCTGTGAAGCACATTCCGACTCCTGGCTGCCCCTGTGCCACAGAGTAGAACTGCCCCGCAGGGGCTCCCTACCTGTCATCTTTACAGAGGCACATGGCCACACCTCCCTTTTGGGAAGCCACTGGGTAGGTTTGAACTTCAGGGTTGCAGTAATTGATATTGTAGAGCCCTGGAGTCAGTTCGGATTCATAGGGGCCTGTGCACTAGAGAGAGAAACAAAGCCCAGTCCTGCGCCATCCTCGCACTTGTTACTGTATTTGAGCCGATTCTCGCAGCCACGGTGTCAATCCACCTAAGTAAGGGTCTTCCTCTTGTTTGCTAACCCTCTGCCAAAAATGATGCCCTTCTTGCAGGACTGGTTCCACCATAGTAATATGTCCAAAGTACCTGAGACAACGTCTCCGCATCCTCTTTCACATCTCCTGCCTTTAGTTTGTCAGCTCACTTCGATGGAGTCGATGCTGAGCCATAGCGACTCTATGAGATCAGAGCAGAACTATCTCTGTGGGTTTCCCAAAGGCTAACTCTATGGGAGTAGAACGCCTCATCCTTTTCTTCTGAGGACTGACTGGTGGTTCCCCACTGCTGACATTACAGTTGACACCCAAGGCATAAGGTACTATGCCACCAGAAGTCCCTTGCCCCTGTGCAATAACCAACACCACCTACACACAAAACCCACCCCTTCTCTGTCAGTTTGATGTATTGAGATGGCTTGAGTTGCTATGAAATTGGAAGCTACTAGGGGGAACCCGACAAAAACTACAATTTTTTCAAAACTATGCATTTAAATGTTTTATCCCCTTCATAGTACCCTCCATTACACTTCACACATTTGTCTAATCTGTGATTACATTCTTGGAAACATTTTTCAAACTCAGCAGTTTGGGTGACACCCTTGTTTTTTCCCCCACCTCTTCTGTGTTGTCAAACCACTGTCCTTCATTCATGGAAACAGAAAGAAGTCACATGGAGTGAGTTCAGGTGATTAAGATATGAGGGACAAGAGAGGCATGCTTTTTGGGGGGATGTTTTTATACTGTTATTATTTTTTTTATAATCATTTTTTGGGGCCTCATACAACTCTTATCACAATTGATACATACATCACATTTGTACATTCATTGCCCTCATCATTCTGAAAACATTTTCTCTGCACTTAATCTGCTGGCATCAGCTGATAATTATTCCCCATCCCTCATGAACCCTGAATAATTTCTAAATTATTATTTTGTCATATCTTACACTATACAATATCTCCCTTCAGCCACTTTTCTGTTGTCTGTCCCCCAGGGAGATGGTTATATGTAGATCCTTATAATCGGTTTCCCCTAACCATTCCTACCTCCCTCCACCCTCCTCGTATCGCCACTCTCACCACTGGTCCTGAAGGGATCATCCGCCCTGGATTCCCTGTGTTTCCAGTTCCTATCTGTACCAGTGTACATCCTCAGGTCTAGCTAGATTTGTAAGGTAGAATGGGGATCATTTTAGTTGTGGGGGAAGAAGCATTTAGGAGCTAGAGGAAAGTTGTATGTTTCATTGTTGCTACAGTGCACCCTGACTGGCTCCTCTCCTCCCTGCTACCCTTCTGTAAGGGGATGTCCAATTATCTACAAATGAGCTTTGGGTTTTCACTCCAAACTCCCCCGTATTCACAAAGATATGATTTTTTTTGTTCCGATGATGTCTGATACCTGATTCTTCCAACACCTCGTGATCACACATGCTGGTGTGCTTCTTTCATGTGGGCTTTGTTGCTTCTCAGCTACATGACCACTTGTTTAACTTCAAGCTTTTAAGACCCCAGAATGTATAACTTTTGATAGCCGACCACCATCAACTTCAGTCACCACATTTGCTTATGCACCCATTTGCCTCCAGCAATTGTGTTGGGGAGGTGAGCATCACGGAATGCCACTTTAATACAACAAAGTATTTTTGCATTGAGGGAGTACTTGAATGGAGGCCCAATGTACATCTGTTACCTTAATACTAAACCTATAAATATATGCATATAGATCTATTTCCCCATCGTTATACATAAATATATTTACATATGCACATGCCTTTATTTAGACCTCTATAAATGCCCTTTGCTTCCTACCTCTTTCCTTGATTTCCTTTTACTTTCCGATTGTCCCACTCTCATGTTCAGCCTTCATTTGTGTTTCAGTAATTCCTCTCGGTTACATTACTCTTGGTTACACTCTACCAAGCCTCCTACACCCTCCTCACCATCTATTTGGATGACTTGGTGTTCCTTTGTCCCTGGGTTTGTTAACAGCACTTCCTATTTCCCTACATCCCCGTGTCCCATCTCCCCCCCTCCCCTCACCAGCTGTCAGTCCCATTGTTTTCTCCTCCAGATTGTTCATCCTGCCTATCTCATTTAGACAGACCTGTGGAAATCATAGCATGCACAAAAACGAGACAGAGCAAACCCAAGCAACAAAATGAAACAAAAGAACAACACCACCACCAACAAGCCAATGACAAAAAGCAAAACAAAACACAAGAAAGAAAAGCTTTTAGTTAGTTCAAGGACTGTTTGTTGGCCTTTAGGAGTGTTTTCTCATAGAGTATGATGGGTCAGCTAGCCCTGGCCCCAAAGTCTATTTTTGGTATTCCCTGGGGACTTCGTTGCTCTGTTCCCCTTCCTGTTCTGTTGTACACCCTTAGTATTTTGCCTCGGTGTGCTGGGATCAGATCGGGCGATAGAGGCATGCTGTTTTTTTTTGTGTGAGCAGGTGCACTGACATGGTGGCAAAACCAGTCCCCTGTCTACCACTAATCAGTCCTTTTTATTTTAAATAAATCATTTTATTGGGGGATCTTACAGCTCTTGTAACAATTCATACACCAATTTGTATGAAGCACATTTGTACATACATTGCTATCATCATTTCCAAACACGTTCTTTCTCCTTGAGCTCCTTTTTCCCTTCCCCCCACCCACGTGAACCATTGATAATTTATACATACTTTTTATTTTTATATTTTACACCTCTGCTGTATCCCTTCACCCAAACTTCTGCTGTTTGTTCCCCTGGGTGGTGGAGTGGGGCTGTATGTCCATCATTGAGATTGGTTTCCCCTTTCTTCTGCTTCTCCCCCCTACCTTCCCTCGTGGTGTTGCTACTCTCAGTGTTGGTCCTGAGGGGTTTATCTGTCCTGGATTCTGTGTGTCGGAACTTCTAATCAATAGCAGTGTGCAAGCTCTGGTCTAGCCAGACAACTCAGACCTTCTTTGTCACACTGTTACACAATATCTTCAGAACCTCTAAATAGGAAGCTTGATTAACAGTCTGACCTAGTGCAATGACTAAACTCCAAATGCACTATCCTCCTCACATCAACAAAACCAAACAAATGAGCATCTTCTTGAAGTTTGAGTTCACTTGACGAGGTGTATTTGAGTGAGGTGATGATGGCGTCTTACACTGACTTGATTTATGTTTGCATTCTGGCTTGTGAGAAGAGCACAAGGTCTTGTCACCAGCAATGACCTTGGGAAAAAAGTGTGGGTGCACTAGCTCAGAGCAAGTTGCCAGATGCCTGCCTAAGCAGGAGAATGTATATATTGAAATGTGTACCCAGTGGAGCTTTGTATCGCTTGGTTTTTTGGCGGGGGTGGGGTGGGGGTGGGTGGAAGGCCGGCTACTCCTTTGTAGGTTAGATAATCTGAGATGTGCTATTTGAAATTTCCTGGGGCCAGTTTTAGACAAAACTAGAAAAGTTAATTTTGCTGTATGGAAAAATCTGACGGTCTGGAAGTATCTAATTTTCCTCACATGCCATCATTCCCCTAGTAGCATTATTCCTAGTTAAAGCTCTCCTCTGTTCCTCCTTAGGGTTTCCCCCACTACCTGATGTTCCTTTTCTCCTACTCATCATCAAGGGACTTGTGTCCAAAGTGAGGACAGCAAATAAGAGACCCTCCTGACTCTCTGTTAAGAAGGGTGCTCTGGTGCATGCGTGAGTTTATGTGTGCACATACAATCGCATTTGAATTTTGTTGGAAGAGGCTTCATAGAGACCGAGAGTGACATGGTTAGAGCTGCTGCACATGTAGAGCACTGTACTCTATGGTGTTCTAATTCAAATGCATGTAAGGTCCAAGAGAGGTAATAGAAGCAAGTGACCAGGGTCAGGGAAGGCAGTAGGAGGAACTGAGGGAGCCTGAATGCCTCACACCCTGCCAGTTTCACTGATTCTTGGAAGGGAAAGTACCAACCTAGTGCTGTGAAATCTTCGCAGTTTTCAGAGGCTTGGGGGATTTTAATTTTGTATGTAAAAAATAGACATCAAAAATGCTTGTAATTTATTGATTTCGATAAACACACTGAATGCCAGTACTCAAGTCAAACAAACCAAACTGACAGCCATCGAGTCTTTGCCAACTCATAGTGACCCTATTAGACAGGGTAGAACTGCCCCTCAGTTCAGCTCCCAGCCCTGGAGGCCCACCAGTTCCTCATTATTATCATGAGGAATACTATTTTCACAAGAGCATTACATACCCCTAGAGACTAAACCATAAGGCCATATAGGCTTTGACCATCAATTCTGATATGCTTTGTCCTCAAAGTGATGGGTGATTTAATGGAATCCTTGTATTACTTCCCTAACATAAAAATTAATCAAGCAAAGGAGATTCAGTGCTCAGTACTGCAGCCCCCTATTTAGAGATTAACTCTTAAAAACCACCACCACCACCACCACCACCACCACCACCGCCACCTTATCTATGTTGATAAAAACTAGAGTAGGCTATATAAATAACTCAAGTATTTAGGATAAAATGGATTCTTATTGTACTGTCACATATTTAGTTTGAGTTATGTGTTTCCATCTGAACACAAATTAAATAGACCTCATTGACATCTTTTCAAAATGCCATAAAAATTAAATGATTACCTTAAATGATACTCAGTATAATTAGGCATCAGAAAAATGTACATCAACACTAGAGCGAGATAGTGTTTCAACCCATCAAGATGACACTAGCCAAGAATATTAAAAATACCAGTGAGTGCTGGAAGAATGAACAGATTTGTGTCAGAAGAACAGTCTGAAAGGTCCTTAGAAGCAAGCACGGGGAGACTTCACATGCTTTGGATATGTTATCAGGAGATGCCAGTCCCTGGAAAAGGCTGAAATGTTAGGTTCAAGTATAACAACAGTTTTGAAGATGGTGTAGGACTGCGCAGTGGTTCATTCTGCCTTGAGTTGGAACTGACTCAATAGCACCTAATGCTAAAAGCTAGATGCTTTTGATCCTAAATGAAAAGTGGATGGTCCAGCCTCCATACCAGCTACGTGGACAACTGCCCCTCCCCCCAGAAGAATTTACTTTAGAAGACGGCACTGAACCTGTAGCTAGGGGAGATGGACATGCCTGATCAGAGCACACAGGGGCAAATGAAGGGGGAGGAAGAGAGTGGAGCACATACTGGTCCACCAGGCTTGGAGGATGATTTTGCCACTCTGAACAGCCAATGTACAGAGTGGACCATATGGCTGATCCCACTATGAGACATGCCATCCCTAGCTGGCCCAGGGCCCTATGGGGACAATACCGGAGACTCTGTGTTGGGACTGACCCGACTGGCCCTCCAACACGGAGGCAAATCACTAAACGCATGCAGCAGAGCAACCATGGGAGCAGAGCGGGTAGCCCCTGAGGGAGTACAAAGGACAGACTCTGGGGCCAGAGCATGATACGCCATCAGACCTGACTGAAGGACACACCTATAGAAAAAAAAAATCACACCTTGATCTATTTACAGGTTTTTCTTTCTTAAAAAATTTTTTTTGTCTTTTAATTAATTTACTCTTTTATTGATCATTGGTTTTCTGTTGTTGTTTTTTTGTCATCACAGTGTTCTCACCCATCGCCTATCTTGCTATGGTTTGATTTTTGGTGCATATTATTATCTCAACAGATCTATCTAGATAAGATAGGCTGGAAGAATAGTCTGGAGGAGAAAACAACAGGACCAATGGTTCCCGGGGACATGGGAGAGAGAGAGGAGGGGGTAAGGAGGTGATGCTGACCAATCCAGCGACAGGGGAGCAACAAGTAATCCAAAATCCGTCGCAAGGAGGGTGTGAGAAGCCTGGTAGGTATTCAGCAAGGGCAATGTAACCAAGAGAAATTACTCAAACCCAAGTGAAAGCTGAGCATGATAGTCGGACAAGAGGAAAGTAAAAGTAAATAGAGGAAAGAACTAGGTGACAAAGGGTATTTCTAGAGGTCTACATACTGGCATGTACATATGTAAATATATTTATACAGGAGGGTTCGTAAATAGATCAACGTGCATATATTTATAGACTTAGTATTAAGGCAGTAGATGGACATTGCCAAGTACTTACTCAATGCAAGAACACGTTATATTAAATTGGCATTCCATGATGAACACCTTTCCAACATATTGGCTGAAGAAAAATGTGTGCACTAGCAAATGTGGTGAAGAAAGCTGATGGTGCCTGGCTATCAAAAGTTATAGCATCTGGGATCTTACAGGCTTGAAAATAAAGAAGCGGCCATCTAGCTCAGAAGCAACAAAACCCACATGGAGGAAGCACACCAGCCTGTGTGACCATGAACTGTTGAAGGGATCAGATATCAAGCATCAAAGAACACAAAAATCATGTCATTGTAAATGAGGGTGAGTGCAGAGTGGAGACTCAAAGCCCATTGGTAGGTAACTGGACACCCCCTTCCTGAAGGGATGTGGGGAGGAGATAAGCCAGTCAGGGTGCAGGGTAGCAACAATGAAACATGTTTCCTCTAGTTCTTAAATGCTTCCTCTCCCCACTATCATGATCCAAATTCTACTTTACAAATCTGGCTAGACAAGAGGATGTACAGAGAGATCGCCTTGGAGATTGGGTGGATGTTCCCACAGTAGCGTGGAGCCCCACAAGTGCTGGTCAGGCGTTTCCCCCAGTCACTTGTAGGACCTCAGGATTTAGGCTGGGGATGCCCCCACTTTTTATAGGGGAGAACAACCTGTGGCCTGGTGTGTGGGAGAGGACCAGCGTGAATTCCCCAGATGCTTGCCACACCAATAAGTGGGGGGTGGGAGCTCCCTCAGTTGGGCCTTCAGGTTTGCCCTAGGCAGAGGGGAGTGGCCTGGAGACAGCTATTGTCTTGTGATGGGAAAGAGAGTGAAAGGAGAGGAAAAAGAGAGAAAGAGGAAGACACAGACTGGGGCAATAATGCCAACCAGACTGAGAACCCCTCACCCACACACAACTAAAATGCACAGAGTAAACAAAGGTGACAACAGTAAAAAGAAAGAAAAGAAAACAACTAAAAAGGAGAACAAAATCTGTGGAGGCTGTGGTAGGAAGTAGAGAAGAGCTTGATGGAGCGGAGAAAAGCAGAAAACCTGTAAGAAGAGCCCAATAAAAGAAAAAAGAGAGAAGAGAAAAGGAAGGAGGAGGAGAGAGTATTTTTTAAATGGTTAAAGAAATAACTGACCCTGTGTTATGCTGTGTGTAGCTCTGACTCGTCCTGTGTGCAGTACTGTCTTAGGGGTCAGGCTGCCCACTAGGAGGACAGGGTTGCCCTAGGCTGAGTGTAGGGCTCTGGAAACCAGCAGTGGTATGTGCAAGCAATGAGAGGGAGCAGAGAGAATCGTACAAGCTAAGAGAGAGGTGAAGAAAGCAAAGACAGAAAGAGGAAAGAAAGAAAAAGAGAATAAAGAGAAAGAAGGAAATAAATCCAACTGAGTTCACTAAGGTTGGCTGTGATGGTAAAGAGCAAGGAGAGAGAGAAGGAGGAAATAAAGTATAAAGTAGTAGCTGATCCCTGATTGCTTGGATGAGGGGCCAGAGGGGTTTAGACACTACTCCAACATGGCAGGGCAGTGTGCCCTTTTAATGCCGGGACCCAGTGGTGCTGGGCAGAATTGCCCTAGTTGACGAGATCACCTTAGAGGCATGACGGAGGTTTCTTCAACGGTGCAGCGCACTGTAGGTGTTTGTCCCAGGTGCCTTGTGTGGTGTACAGCACTCCCACACAGGGCAGGCTGGAGTGCCTCCTGCTATTTGGGTTGATTTGCCCTAAGCGGAGGGAAGTGACCTGGAAGCCTTTAGTGGCATATGAGAGGAGAGAGTGGGAGAGAAGAGGAAAAAGAGGGGAAAAGGGGAAAAAAGAGGGATAAAGAAGAAAGCGAGTAAATAAAAGCCCAACACCAACCTGAGCACGTTGAAACTGAGTGCGATGGAAAAGTTAGAAGGGCTAGTGAATAAAGTGAGAATAAGTAGAGCAGTGGGTAAGGAGGTAATGATACTTGATCACCTGTCCTTGAGGCCAGAGAAATTCCAACTCTTCCTCAAGGTCACAGGGTCATGGACTTGTAAGGTCTCTCTCTCTGGCCTAAATTCCAACCCCAGTCCTTGGCTCCCCGCGAGAAAAATTTCATGCGGAAGCCGGGCTAGTGATCCAAGTGAATTTAATGAGAGTTAAAAGAAGCTTCAGGTTTTACAAGGCACCCATAGGATTCCTTTGACCATGGGGCCTGGCAGAGACTGCCTCAGGTCATGCAAGGATCTCTCTCCTCCCACTAAGACGACCAGACCACCCCTCTCCCATCTGGTACCTGCCTTTTCAAGGGTTCCCGGGGAGGCTGGTGAAGAACCCCAGGTCAATCCCATTGGCTGAACTGCAATCATCTGGCCCAGGTGGGCTGCTCCAGGTGCAACATCCATCAGAGCCCACGGGCAGGAAAATCCAGCTTTCCTATGCTGGCTCTCCTGGGCATGCGTTAATGGACCTTCCCATCCCTGATGTAGGGTTACACAGATGCTGTGTGAGATTACTGCAAAAGCAAGATCGCGCCCGTGGCCAGGGCTCACTTGGGTGCTGGAGTACCTGCCTTGTGCTGCATGTAGCACTGCAGCAGGGGCTGGGAGGGGGCACTGGGGGGCTCCCTCAGCCCTGTTTAGGGCTCCAAGACCGGCAGGGCCTCCCCAGCTATGTGTAGAATCACTGAGAGGGAAGCTTGTTGTCCTATCTAGACTGCTGATGCTTCCTGGATCAGAGGATTTTCTTTTTTATCCCTCTGGCCAGCTAGAATGAAATTGTCTCCCACAGTCTCTGGGCTACAGCTCAGTGCTGTTTAAGGCTGACACTGCTACAGCGGGTCTTTGTTATGGTAAAAGCTGCCAGGCCCTGTGGCTGAGTTCTGGCATTCCTTAGCTAGGTTGCTTCTTATGCTGGTTTATGTTAAGGGACTCCCCTATGTGGTGCTTGGAGCTGAGCAACCAGACTTGGGTTTGAGTTTTAAACCAATCATTTATGTTTCACCCTTAAAAAAAATTCTACTTGTGATGTGTTCAGATTTGGTGGCTGTCAAGCTGACCCACAGAGGGGGAGATGCAGCTTATCAGGGGGGTTGTTTACTAGTCGGCCAATTGGAACTAAATTTGCTCCCTGGACTCCCGACTTTCTGCCTTTTTCTCCCACACCATGATCTTCCTAAGGTAATAATATATTTTTTCTTCTACTCTAAATTATGGCTACCCACCACCAACCCCTGACCGTGAGCTCAAGGCATCCAACCGCATGGAGAGCTCAGTGTGGGGTTCCCCTTGCTTCTGAGCTTCTGCCCCCTCTCAGTGTACATTGGTCGCATTGCCTTAAGGCCTTGGCCCCATCACCAATTCTCCACAACTCTAGTCCCCTCAGAGTAGGTCATGGACTTCAAACGAGTCAACCTGCTCTCATCTTCTTCTCTACTGCCTGTAAACCAGGTCCACGAGTGTCAGTGGTCAGAATGAACCCGCTGCTCTATTGCTGCTATTCTGCCACTTTCACTCAACAAGCAGATCCAGGTGGTCACCTAGCAATCATTTCAGGCTTCTACAGGCTCCCTTGAATGTTCAGTACTAGAAAGGAGTTTCTTCAGGCTTTGAGATTTTTTTCCAGTTTCTGACAAAAACCACTATTCAAAATTCAAATATTACAAAAGTTCCCTTTTAATGCACATGAAGCTCTTCCTCACAGTGGGAGCAGTGCACAGAAACGGACCTTGATGCTGGGCTGCTCTGTGCGTGCTTTGGTCAGTTGGGAGCTGCTGATTCACAGATTCACTTCACGTGGATGAAGATGCTTGTTTGCTTCCCCGTGAGTTTATCGCGCTTCAACAGAGAAGAACCCTGTTCTTGGGTTTTGCCTCTGCCTTGCTCCTAGCACCGCTGGAATAGAAAGATTACAAATGATTTTTTTGTTGTTGTTTTAAAAAACAGAAAAGAAATGCCGTGTACCTGTTAGGTAAGTAGAGGCAGAACTGAGGGTGGTCGCTGTGCATGCCAAACCTCCTCCCCATCACAGACAGTTGAAAGCTGCTTCAGGCTGGAAAGATGCACACATTTAGGTCCTTGTGACAGGAAGCAGGTCAACCTGGGCGGGCCCCCATCTAGACCAGGTGGGCTTAATTCAGTCAATGGGGTCAAACAGTACCGTCAGCCATGCCTACCAACAGGGTATGGGTGGGGGCCTCCCACCAGCTGTCATGCAACCCAGCGCGCGTGGGCTGTCCAGTCCGCCCCCACCCCCCACGAGCATATTTGCCTCTTCTATCCTTTATAAAGTCACTTGGATCACAAACTAGGTTTCTGCGTCAATTGGTTCTTGTGTGAAGCCAAGGACAGAGGTACATTTCTCCCAGAGAGAGCCCTCACATAACCAAATCAGATTATAGCCTTCAGTGTTAGGGTTCCAACGAATTTTGGGGGAATATCTCAAGTGGTAGTGGTAAGGACACAACTCAATCCATATTATCTCTTTATTTTGCTCAGCCAGATGCTTGCCCTTTGAGCCTGAATTGTTGCAAGGCTTATTACCCCATCAAGTGTTCCCAGAGCAAGCCCTAAATGGGCAGTAGTCACACACAAGGAAGATTTGCAGGGGACACTGTTAAGAATGATTAATGCTTAAGTGTTCCTTGTCTCCCCAAATGTACCATCTGGCAGAAAATTTCTTAGATCTCTCTCCTGGGAGAGATATACCTCAGCTCTTGAATAACTCTCCTGGTCATAGAAGTCAAATTCCAAGCTTTTCATCCAACATTCATAAAGCTAAATAAATGTTACATAAACCTAAGTTCTCTATCTTGGATAAGACAAAGTAAAACCATGACTTGAGAAGGTTTTCATTGAGGACAGAGACAACTTCAGATATTCTAAGCCTATGAAATTGGTCATGATTCAGGCAACTTGCCAAGGAAGCAGGTAATACCTAGGTGGGAGGTGGAATGAATAAGAACTTGCACTAAGATTCCATTCCATCAGGTGCAGCTGGTGACTTTGGAGGCCCAGAGCAGGCAGTGGGAGAGAGAAGACCAGAGCAGGGGAGGGATGTGATGAGCTGGAGGGTAGAGGGAGGGATTATGTGTTGTCCTGCTGTCACCTCCCACCCCACTGTGACCCTTTAGTGATGTGGGCCCAGGTTTGTGATGCAAGTGGTTTTGAAGCCAGAGGGGACTCAGAGTGCTCAGTTGCCTGAGTGCAACCGCTGTATCCAGAAGATGGAGGAGATTCTCTTTCTGCTGGAACAGAAAAGTGCTTCCTGGCTGACCTACCAATACCCCACCTGGTTCACTGTTTTGACCTTGGGCATCCTGTATGGAGTGGGTTGCTTCTTCCTGGTCCTCCCCTTCCTTCCAAATACTCCACCTGTGCGACCACCCAGGAAAAGGATAAAGGTAAGAAATTCTCAACCCAGCCATAGGAGAGATTGATTTTTCCTTGTTTTATAAATTTTTCCTTTCGTAATTAATTTCCTGATAGGGGAAATCTCAAGAAAGAAGAGACCATCAGCCCTGGCTTTGGAATATTGATGAGGGCTGGTGCGTCCTTACTCACTGTTAGGACTTTGTTCACTGCATTGGTATCATTTTATCCTTGCCGGCTTATATTGATTTTCATTATTTCTGTTGGCTTTCCCTGTTTGTGAAGCACAGGAGGCGTGGATGCATCATGATCATGGACACAAGGGTTGACAGAGTTGCAGGTGGAGAGATCTCATGGCAGAGGGAGGGATTGTGAGATCAGCAGTGTGGAGAACTTCCCCATCGGGAAGCTAGGGAGTGAAGGGGGATTTATTTCAAGACGAAAAAATGAAGGAGGCCAGAGGGGACAGAGAGCTTTAGACCTGACTGTGATTACACAACTCCTTTTGAAGGCAATTTAACCATGGAGGGGGGGGGTGTTGTTCTAAAATGGATATGGTAATCATTGATTGTACCATTGCCCTTGATCTGATTGAACGACTGAACTATTGACTCGTATGATATGTAAATCATTTGCCAGTCAGATGAGCATTCAAAAATATTTCTCTTTGAAGATCTCAGACCTCCCATCTCTAGTTGTTATAGAGGGCAATAGGTAAAAATCCCCAATATAGTGACGCAGTGGCTAAGGACTAGATGACTAGACATTTCAAAGGGCAGCTCTCATCACTGGGTCCTCAGTCTCTTTCCTTGAGCTCCAGTCTCTGGGCCAAGGCTCCTTTTCTGTCTGGGCTAATTGAGAAAGCATGGCTGACCCCGGGGAGGAAGTGGTCAAGGGCTGGCCCAGAGCTTCAGCCTCCATAATCAAAATCTTGCCCACCAGAACACTGAGAGCTGAGAGTGTGTGCTCTCCGTGAGCAGAGGAAGGCTGACGGAAGAAATGCACTCTAGGTCTCACACAGAAGCTGGTTTCTGGGCTTTAGTCATTCCATGGAGATTGTCATTCTTCTAATCACCAGTAAATGCCTGCAGTTTGTCACAAAGAACAGATGCAGGATTGGATTCCAGCCTGACTTCCTCTCTTGTGCCCCAGCCTCAGGTGGAGACAAGGAGAAGCAGCAGGTCAAGGGACAAAGGTGACGCTCTGAAAGGTAAGGTTCTGCCCATTCAACCAAGCTCTGTAAGCTCTCCTGTCCCCTCCTCTGCAGGATGCCAGTGGCAACAGCCCGTCTCTCTCAGGTAATAATCCTGAACAAAAGGATACTGTGGATGGAAACAGAACCCAGATATTTCCCAGATGTACAAGAGGGGTCTAGGATGGGATGAAGGCTGGCCAAGGTAGGACCCAGTAGGGGGCAGTGGGGGTGTCAGGAGCAGATTCTGGTGGATTTGGAGGTGGAACATTGAGGGGTAACTGCGATAAGCTGTGTAACTTTGCCAAGGTTCAGATTGCTCACTGAGACCCCACAGACAATATTGGAAACCGATGCTCCTTGAAATGCCAAAGCACCTCCTGCCCGTGGGAGTAAGCTATCATTTGACCTTGAGCTCTGGAGAGTCCAACGTCCTAAGTGCACAGCCCGTGTGACATTCCTTTCGGTCCTCTGGGAGGGCTGCACCATAACGGTTCTCCTGATTTCCAGCTTTCCGAAGCTTCCTGCAAGAACTATATGGCGCTCAGAACCTGCGTTTGCGTCTTAGGCAGAAGTAAGTAACCTTCCTGCTTCACCGCGGGGTGCATCTTCCAACCAGGGTGCCTGTGTGGCCTCGGGCTGCAGAGCAGCTGGGATGCGCTGGTTTGGGGGACACTTTCAGGGATGGGCAGAGAATGACAGGAGTCCCGGGCAGTGGGGTGGGGCAGGAAGAGCAGGCCATCAAGGCTTGGGGAGGGACTGAGCTTGCACCGACCCTTGCTAGCCTGCTAGGTCTCTTGCCCCTTCAGTCCTGGCTGTAATCTGGTCCTTCTGTCTCCTGCAGCCACTTGGGAAACCCATCTGACACTGGCAGCTTTGGTCAAAAGAAAGCTCAAGCCCTCTCTGGTAGCTGGCGAAATAGAGGGACGGCTGAAGTCCACGTCGGTACGCGCGCCCCACACGGTTCTGCGGCTCATCCATTCCGGACACCTAGGTCTCAGAACTCCACCCTTCCACGGGCCCAGATGTGCCTCTCAACTTCTCATGTCTTACCCGCCTTGAGTCAATCACCAGACTGCGCACATTCCCGTGAACCTGACAGTCTTTCACCCACACCACTGGCTCTTCCCTCACCCAGTGCCAAACCCCCGGATTCAAAGGCCTACCTGCAGCCTCCAAGCACTCTCTGGGACTCACCACCCCCGCCTCCCACAGGGACTCATTCTCAGAATGACTTGTTGGCAAGGCCCAGGCAGAGCCCATCTCCACACAACCGCTGCTCCACACCTGCCATGGCAGCCATCAAAAGTCAGGATCCCACAGGCCGCCCTACTGCCTCCCCACCCCAGTGTTGGGCAGCTGCCAAGAACATACAGCTTCCCTCCTTGGAATACATTGGGTCTCTGAAAGAGCACTCTACCTGGCACCCCCAAGAAGACACCTTTCGGGAAGGAACCACAAAGAGGCAGGGGGAAGTAGGGAGCCCCACCTTGCTCAACCCCAATGTCCACAAGCTGCTGGAAATAGAAATCACAAAGGCAGAGAAATGGAATATTTGGGAAGAAAAAGGAAAGGGTGTATCAGAATACCATCTGCAGGCCTTAAATATGTTGAAGCCACTCGATGGGGAGCAGATCACTGCACCTCCCCATCCCTTCTGGAATGCCAGCAGTAAAGCAGAGCAGATACCCAGCCCTCAGAAGCATTTTCCACAAAAATTCAGTGAGTTTTTCTGGGGTCTCCCTTTTCTGCACAGCGAGTCTCTGGCAGTTGTTCTCAGGGTCTCTGGATCCACCCTAGAGTTTTCCACTGTCTTATTTAATGAAATTCCTAATGTCTTACCAGTTCAAATGCAAGCTAAAGAGTACCCACTCTTGTTGCAACGTCACTCCTTGCCCTACACTGAAGGCCGATTCCAACTTTTACTTCCAATTGCATGCCAAGCCCAGGCCCCACCGGCGGCTACAGTCCTGACTCCGCCCGGTCCACAGCCCCGTGGCCCACTCGCAGTACCTTTTCCTCCTCCACACAAGAGTCCCTGTGATGAATCCTGTCTTCCCGTCCACACTAAGTCCCAATCACGCGTTCCAAATTCACTTCAACAGCTGGAAAGCCATTTTTTAAAGAAACAACAGGAAAGTGAGAGTTCTTTACCCTTTATGATGCCACGACCCCAGGAAGCTTTTTGTCTTCGCAGCCCCACTCATCCCCAGGATAATCAGAAGGTCCAGACCCCAAAGACAGACCCCAAGCTTCCTGGCTGCTTGAAGCAATCGGAGCTCCACCGCCAAGAGAACTTCCCTCAATTGCAGGGGCCCCTTGGCAATGGGACTCTTGAGTCTATGACACTAAAGCAACCTCAGGAAAAATGGCCAGGGACTTGTCTGGATATTAAGCAGCCCGAATGTTCCTGCTCCACACCTGGAGACAAGCAGGGGAAGAATGTAATGAAGACGGTGTCCCCAGGAAGATGCACACACCCTGGACCGTCGCTTGCGTGCTGCAGAGCCGGTGTCCAGCTGAGGAACAACTCGGTCAATGGACAAGGGAATTACTTGAGGAAAATATCCAAATGTAATCTATCTCTCTGTGGATCAGGAAACTACTGCCCAAAAGGAACTCCGGGAGCCGACTCAAAGGAGTTAAGTGATTTGAGGATACACAAGGGGATTAGCACAGGAACTTACACCCTAAGGGGTCCAAACAAAATCCTACTGGAAAACACCCTGAATGTCCACATGTGCAGGAAGGTGGAGCAGATTAGAAAGGATCAGATCCCTGGCATTGTTTGCCGTTCATGTCTTGCGACCACGCATGCTTTGTCTATTTCCCTGACCCATCCACGTTTTGTCAATGTGGCCTCCTGGGGAGAGCTGGGAGATCTCCTGAACACAACGCAGAGCCTTTCCTTTCTCAGCCCGGGCACTCAACAGGTACTGGACTCGCATATCGTAAGGCTCCAAATGAGGCAGAGGTGGTGCATGCCCCTCAAAGTCCTTGAGCCCACAAACCTCTGTAGGACAAGAAAAGACAACGCAATGTCCCTTCCACAGTCCACCTGCTTAGCCACCCCTAAGTCTTCAACTAACCAAGTAACTGAGGCTGTCAAGTCCTGGGAGAACCCTGTCAGGCAGACTGGGGAGAGAGAGTGACCACAAAGAAATCAAGCCCTACCCTGGAGAGTCCTTTTGCTGATTGCTCCCCTACAGAGGAGCCTGTTCAGGGAACCCCAGCCTACCCCCCACTTGATAATGACAGTGGATGCTCATTGGCCCTCAGGCAGCCGTTTCCAGCCTTCATGCCCAGTATCCTTGGCAGAACCTTCCAGAATGAAAGTGTCCAGAGAGAGAGCCTAGAGCAAACCTCAAATCCAGTACTGACCAGCAAGGGGTCAAGGAAAGAGGGTGCTTGTTGTGCCCCAGGAGGCCCCAGATTGGAAGTGAACTCTGAATGTCCATCTTCAAGAGCCAAAGAGACAGGGTTGGTGGTGGTCAAGAAGTCCTCTTCAATAGAGCTAGACGATAGAGACACTTTCAAAACCAGTGTGCTGGCAAAATCTCAAACCAATGATGTGGACCGGGGGTGCTTCGAGGCTCTAGGATGTAGTAAAAGTTTCCTGCTACCTGGAAAGTGTGCTCCAGTTCCTGAAAAGCCAAGCCTTACAGCACGAGTGTGCAGTGAGATTAAGTTCCAGGTGGAGGTAGAGGCAGAGGGTGGTTCTCCATGCTGTCCTGTAGACGGGCCCCTTCAGGACTGTACCACTGATGTGCTCACT
The DNA here is from genome assembly GCF_050624435.1 of Tenrec ecaudatus. Classification (NCBI taxonomy): domain Eukaryota; kingdom Metazoa; phylum Chordata; class Mammalia; order Afrosoricida; family Tenrecidae; genus Tenrec; species Tenrec ecaudatus. Next base: position 86,108 of record NW_027457977.1, read on the forward strand.
GCCACCAATGCTTTGCCTTCTCAGGTGGTCCATTGCCGCCCCCAGCATTTGTTCACTGGGGATAAGCCAATATGTCAAGGGCCAAGTGGCTTCGTGGTGGCTAGAGCAAGTTACATGGGGCAGCAGAAGCTCAAAAGCCCCAACCTTCAGGACCCCTCGACAAGGAGAAGGAAGGATGCTGTTCCCACTGACAAGAGGGAGACCCATAAATGGCCTAATCCAGAAGAGCATGGAAAAGGATTAGCGGGAAGAGGCATCTCCCAAGTCTGTGGGTTAAGCCAGCCTGTGCAAGACAAGGCATTGGCTGAGTGCCTTGAGATCAAGTCCTCAAAGCTCCCACCAGAGAAGGGACAGCTTCCTGCTGAGGGCCACTGCAAAAAATGGAGGAAGCACTTTGTCCAGTGGATTTGCTCCAGCAAATAATCTACAGGACACGGTGATCCTTTGCAAAAAGGAAAGCCCGTATTACACTGTGGTCACAGCCTTAGGCCCCTTCAAAGACAACCAGTGTCTCCTAACAAGGTCACGGAGGCTCAGGTGCTCACGACAGATGTTGGCCAAGTCCTAGAGGGGACACCAGGCTGCCATCAGGAGTATCTTGCGTCAATGTCAAGTTCACGAAAAGAAGCGCAGGCCTCAGTTAATGGATGTTCCTCCAGATGTGGGGCTCCTTTCTTTGTAGAACACAGGAGAGTGGCAAGTGTGAGACCCTGCCTTTGCCAGGCGATACCAGACTGCCAGAGCCTTCCCACCACGAGCACCTGTATCAGGGATGTATTCACAAATTTCTGTCTGTTCAAGGGATTCAATGTCAGAAGCCACACTCAGGCATTGCCCCCCAGGGTGTTTGTGTGCCCAGTCAGCTTCCAGCAGCACAGGCGGAGGAGGTGGGCTTACTCCAGTTACCCTTACCACTGCCCACGTCACTGTCTTCGAGAATATGTCTTATCTGGCAAATTAGAAGACGCTTCTTCTGCTCTGATTAGTAGGAAAGTATCCATGCCAGCCACTTTAGCCTGTTCTGCACAGGCTAATGGCTTCTCTCAGCCATGATATTCATTGTTCCATAATAGAGATTTTCCCCCTCCTACATTAAAGTGTGACTTCTGTGCTTCATGGTGGGATCTAGAGGGGGTGTCATGTGTGTTAGTCTGTGTAGACTAGAGAAACAAAATTCATACACTCATATATTATGAGTTTTATATAAAGGTTAAGTGAACATTGAAAAGCATCCCAACCCAGTTCAATCTAAGACCACCAGTCCAATAGTATCCCATGTGTCTGACACCAATCTACAAAGTCCTCCTCACAATCCAAAAACACACGGGGAGACAATGACTGCAGGAGGAAATTGTAGTCTGTGCGTTGGCAGGTTCTCCATGAGGCTGCTGCAGAAACCAGGGCTGCAACAGGGTAGGTCCATGTGGCTTCTCCTCAGGGATCTCCCAGGAAATGAGTCTTTCCAGCTGCTTTAGGGACCTAACAAATGCATATCCACCCTGGTGGCACTATCAGAGAGCAAGAGACCAGAAAGGCTAGGCTCACAGAGCCATTGATCTCCCTGCCTTTCAATTAACCCCACATGAGTTCATTGACGAGGTTGGCATAATATACCTTTAACTATGTTAGATACTGCGTCTCCTTCTCTGAGTGCTAGCTCTGACTTCTCAAAGGGCAGGGCTCTGGAGGAGGTTTTCAGCAGTGTTTCCCACCCACTTCCATCCCAAATTCTTCATTTTGCACCTCTTATGATTTATGGTAACACCCCTACTGTGAAAACCTCAGAAGGTCCCAACACAGTGAAGAATGTTCCCTGGTGCCATTACTTTGTCTTCAACGTTATGTGGCTGCAGTTGATAGGTTTTGAGAGGCGCAATCCAGCCAAGAAATTCCATCGCAGGCTCCAGAAGAGGTTTAGACCAAAGTAGCGTCTCATGGTACCAAGCAGGCATGAGACATGTGGCGGCCTGTCTAAGTCCCACATGTGCATTTGATGAAGGCTGCCAAGTTTGGCATGGAGGTTCCGCCTCAATACACCTGTCACAAAATGTGAAATGACATCTTTTGCTACCTTTGCCTCTCTCCCAGCCTAGGGTAGCCTCCAGGATGGAAGTCCCAGGTCTGACACATGTGGGTGGGAACTGCTAGGGAGGCTGCCAGCGGGGGACTATTCTCACCCACTGCACCAAGGGAAAATCTGGTTCACAGCTCACATGCCTTCCTCTGTATATAAACCCGGAGAAGGAGCAACAGCTTAGGCTGAGTGGTACAGGATGAGTGTCTGTGTAATAACCACTAATGGTTAGGAACCATGGACACAGGGTAGGGAAGGATACAGTGAAGAAGAATATAAAGTGTTGGAAGTAGCAAAGGCGGCCAAAGAGCATGAGGATCCCCAGAAATGATGCAAGACACAAGCAGAGCTAACACAGGCTTACAAAGGGGAATCGGCCAGGTGCTTCACCCCAGCTTTAGCTAGCTGCCCCCACAGCAGAACTTTATCTCCTACAGAGAGCACTAGGTTGTATAGCAAAGGCACAGTTTTCAAGCAGGGAAGGTTACTTTCTCAATACTATCTTAGTGGGGCGACAAACTGTTATTTTACTTGATTTCCATCTCCTGTGTGGTGGAAGAATGAGTGTATAGCCAGGGTGGGGTAGAGTGGGGATGAGACAATAACAGGGATGCCAGGACTCAGGAAACATGACCCAGGCTTTTGGGCTTCACACATGCACACACACACGTGTCCGCGCTCAAGGAATGTTCTCACGAAACATGACCCAAGGCTGGTGGTCTTCACATGCACACATACGCGTGCGCACACACACACATACATGCTCTAGGAATGTTCTCAGCAAACATGACCCCAGGCTGGTGGTCTTCACACACACACACACACACACACACACACACACACACACGCTCTAGGAATGTTCTCAGGAAACATGATCCCAGGCTGGTGGTCTTCACACACACACACACACACACGCACGCACGCACGCATGCTCTAGGAATGTTCTCAAGAAACATGATCCCAGGCTGGTGGTTTTCACACACACACTCACACGCAAACTCTAGGAATGTTCTCAAGAAACATGACCCCAGGCTGGTGATCTTCACACACACGGATGCACACACACACACACACACACGTGCACGTGCTCTAGGAATGTTCTCCGGAGAGAGTGGCTTCTAAGGACTGAGTGCTGCAAAGAAAGTCACAACTGGGAGCAGCCTTCCCTTCCCCTAGAGACTCCTGGGAAATCAGGATGTGCACGGAGATTAGACATCACCTGTCTTGATAAGGGAAAACAGTTCAATAGTGGTCAGTGTTTCCTCTGTGCTTCTAACACAGGGTTTTATTTCCTGGGCACCAGATTATAGAAGGAGGCAGGAGGGCCCCCCAAAATATGATTAGTTGATCCGCTAGAGTAAATTCTCATGTGCTTAAAAGAACACCCCTGGTGGGCCAGGGTTTACTGTTTACTGAACTAAACAGTAAAGGATGCCGAGGAAGACATCCACTGAGCCTTGACCTCCATGCCTCAGTCAGGACACCAAGTGTGTGTGTGTGGGGTGGGGGGGGGGACTGACACCCGTGGTGGAGGAGGGAATTAGACATAGGCCCCAGAGACTGCTGGTACAGCAGCATGATGTTGTTTCTGGAGTCCTGATTGTGCCAAGGCAGCGTCTGGAGTGTCTGTGGCAGTAAAAAATCAGATTCTGGATCTGCAGAGCCTGGATCTGGGGCTTCTTGGGTAGCAGGTAGCTTGGGTGTGTTCCTAGGTAGTGTGAAGAGCTGGACACCGGACTACCCGCTGCTGAACCCTACCGTTCGTGCTAGGTAAGTGCACGGAGATGGAGAGAAGACCCTGAAAGAACAGCAAGGGGTGCATGAACCAAGCCCCTTCCCTTTCCCCTGCCACCAGGTCCTCTTATATGGTGCTGTGAGGTCAAACAAAGGGAAGCCCACTCAGACCTGCAGAGACCTCAGCGAAACACCTGCCCCCCAACCCCCACAATTCAGCAGACATCTCACAAGGACACTCACACATACCCAAGAGAGAAACCTCACACACATACTTCCTTGGAGACTTCCAGAGAGACTCAGAGGCCTCGCACAGAGACTTCATATGAAGTTCTCAGCATCCTTTATGGAGACTTCTCAGAGACCTCACAAGGACCTTACACAAAGCCCTCCCACATAGCTCACTGCCAGCACGGGAGAATTAGCAGCCACTGTCCACCCCTGAGCTCCTGGAAACTTTCACACATTGTCTGCAGTGCCCCCCATGCTTGTGCATCTTTGTCCTCATAGCCTTGCTTGGGAACAACAGAATCACAAACTGCACATAGTTCTGTGCAAATTTTCCCCACTGAAACGTTTTCACTAGCCTGAACTCTGAAGTGTAGTTTACAATTGAAATACAAGTAAAACTGCCAACACCAAATGAGAGTGTGATTTTAGATGGTGTGCAGTCAAATGTCGTCCGCCACACTTTTACTTTTGCTTCGGACAAATTCCTGAATTGGTGGGGAAGTGACTGACTACTTTGGAAGCAACAGAATAGTCCATCAAATGGGCTTCAGGACTCAAATAAATAAATATACATCTGATCTGAACTCAAACTCATTCCCCAAGGGGCTCATGAAACTAATTTTTTTGGAAGAGTGAAGGAACCCACATGAAAATAACAAAATTTACATCACATTGTGTCTGTCTGGCTCAATTTCTCAATGAAACAGCTGTCATATCTTAAGATATTCAGGGCAACATTCCTTTTATAGCTCTGTTGACATAATTAATATGATTTTTCCGTGAAATGTAATATTTCTAAGTTATGCAAAGTCCTAATGTTTATCTACCACAACAAACTGATAATATTTCGAAGGATGAAGAAATAGATTAAGAAATAATAATTAATGAAATACACATTTTCAGGTAGTACCATTTACAATAGCCAAGTGTAAATGAAAATATCTATATCTATACTTGAATAAAAAACAACAGATTTATATGAGGAAAACTACAGAAATTACAAGAAATCAAGTGTGACCTCAGCAAATGGGATAATATCCCATGCTCCTTGACCAGACGACTCAATGTAGTACAGTTATCAGTTCTACTCAAGGCACTAGACAAGTTTAATTCACTCCTGACAAAATTACCCTCATCTTTCTTCAAAGAATTGCAAAAACACTGATTACTAACTTCATATGGTAGGGCATAGGTCAGGGGTTGAACCTACAAACTTCTCCTTGGTAGAAAGATAAAACTGTTCTCATAAAAGACTTAAACCTACAGAAGCCCTTTGTAGGCTGGCTTTGAGTTGGAATTTTGGGGTCATTTAGGATATTTTTGTGGCATGTGATTTTTAGGGCTTTAAGGTCATTTAATTTTTTTGCGCATTAGGGTAGTTTTGGCTTTAAGGGTGTTTTATAAGGTTTAAGGGAGTTTTCAAGGGATTTAGGGGTGATTTTTTGGAGTGTATAGGTATTTTTTAGCAGGTAGGGGTGTTTTTAGTGATCTTACAGGGTTTCTTAGAGATTTTAGGGTATTTTAAAATATTTTATGTGTTTTTCCCCAGCATTTTATGTTTTGTTGGGGCTTTCATGTTGTCTTCAGGGCATTTATGTGGTTTTGGAAGTTCATGGTTTGGGAATCTTCTAGGGATATGATTTGGAAGTTCCACATGTTTTGGGAGGCATTTAGTGTGTTATTTGTGGCTTCAGAGTGTTATTTGAATTTTAGGGAATATTATGGCTTTTCAGACATTTTAAGGCTTTTAGGGTGATTTTAGTGTTTAAGGGTGTTTATTAGGCTTATATGTGTTTTTATGGCTTTTAGTGTTTTGTTAAAATTTTAGGGTGCTTCTTAAGGCCTTAGAGTGTTTGGGGGGATTAGGTTTTGGTTTTCAGGGCTTTAGGGTTTTGTTGGATTATTTTTTGCTTTCATGGTGAATTCATGTCTATTAGGCTGTTGGACTTTTACAGGGTTTTATAGTGCTTCGGGTTGCTTTGTAGGGATGTTCTTGGGGTTTTAAAAGACTTTTAGCGTGTTTTTAGGGCTTCACGTGTTCTTTATTTTGCGTTTTAAGGCATTTGCATAATATTAGGGCATTTATTATGTTTTCGGGACGTAAGGAGTTTTTTTTAAGACTTATGGCGCGAGGCCTCCGCCATGGCGCCGGTGAAGCTGCGCGCCGAGAGTCGGGGTTTGCGTGGCGAAGCGCTTTCTCCAGTGGAAGTCACGAAGAGGGACTTGAAACAGAGAAGGTGGCGATCGAATCATCCGAAGGCTTTTTCGGGGAGCGTCCGCGAGGGGCAAGGCTTTGCACTTCGAAGAAAGCTAAAGATTCAGCAAAGTTACAAGAAATTGCTTTGGAAGGAAAGAAATTTTCAAACCTCACGGGAATCCCAGTTCACAGATCAATACCCAGACCACCTGAAACATCTCTATTTAGCTGAAGAAGAAAGGCTCAAGAAACAAATCAGAAAAGTTCGCCAGCCTTTGCCAGAAGGACAAGTTGCACCACCTTTGCCAGAAGATCACGCCAGCCTTGACCAGGCTGTGTCTGAGGAACAGTGCAGTCTGGACCATCCTCTGCCAGAAGAACATTGTAGCACCGCAGTAAACTCCTTTGCTACCCTAAAGACAAAGAGGAAGAAAACATCCAATCAGAAAGCACAGGAAGAAAATTCACAGATCCAAGCCAAACGTGCTGCTAAGAAACAGGAATTTGAGCGGAGGAAACAGGAGCGAGAAGAAGCTCAAAGACTCTACAAAAAGAAGAAAATGGAAGTGTTCAAAATATTAAGCAAAAAGACTAAAAGGGGCCAACCAAATTTGAATTTACAAATGGAATATCTTCTTCAAAATATACAAGCAGGAAATTAAATCAGATACATCCTTAATCAGTGGCTGAAGCATCTGCATATGTCGACTATTTCTGAATGGACAAGGGGACTTCAAATCTTCCAAGGGAAAGTTCCATTGTCTTTTCAGTACATCTTTCACAAACTTTTTGAAACTTTCTTGTGCAATGTGCCTCTTAACAGCCAGCTAAATATATGAGCATAAACTGTATTGCTAAGTTACACTAAGTGTAAAATGTTGCAAATGCTCTTTTTTTAAAGGACATTTTCTATACAGGTTGTACATTATAGGACTTGTTTTAATTTGTTTCTAAAGAAAAATAGATTGAAGAACCGAAAGCACCTTCTATTTGGGAGCAGACTCAAACATAAATACTTTTGTAATATGTAAAGTAAGTACAAAATGTTTTATAGGAACAGCTTTAATGCAGTGCTTCAATTTACACAGTGTTCAGCAATTGCGATCTGCGATTCATTTCAACAATGGAGGCCAACAGTCCTGCTTTGCTTTTATTTTAAATTAAGTGCATTTTGCTGGGAGATGGACTTTCTAGAAATATCAGGGCAGAGATTTTATTCAGGACAAGTAGTGCTGCAACTACCTTGTGGCCCACTATATAAGGATATGATCTCTAAGAGCAGATGTGGGCATAAGGACTCAGTCATTAGTTGTAAATATTTCCTGAAAGAAATGAAATACTTTCTTAATCTTTGGTCATTCAGATAGTCATGTAAACCAGTAGTGTTGCAACAAGAATTAAGCTTTCCAGATCTGTGCAACTGTATTGTAAGAACACTGTCACTGAAATGTGTCCCCTGTTGGTGCCCTTGGGAACTAAGGCAAGTACTGGGATGTTTCTTCTGCTTATTTCTTGGCAATCATTGAAAAACATGTTGGCAACAATCATTGCAAGCAAAAGGTTTGTAATAACAGTCATTTAAAAATTGTGATTGCGCAATGAAATGTTAAAAGTGGTAACGAATGTCGCCTGAAACTGCATTACAGCTGTAGTAGGACTTCCATGTACACTATCAATTGATTCTGCATTCTAAAATGCAATGGGGAGAAAGACCTGCGATCTTTACTTTGGGAAAAGCAGCCACATAACTGAAGGGGAAGCCAGAGAGATTGCTTTGGCACGATCCCAGCTTATTGCATTGACAGACAGAATGCAGTAGGAGATGCTGAGTTTATTAAAGAAGGTTGCACAAGATAGGTTACCCTTTTACACTTCTCACACAAATTGTCCACTGACATTAGTTACACTGTGTCGACCTTCTTCCAGATTGCACCTCGTTTGTTCCCTTTGCAGTATGTTTCCCTTCCTCCTCCTCTTCATTTTTGCTTCTGAGAAATTGTTGACCTTTCGTTTTCAAATAGATTGGTTTTCAAACAAAGGTACCACCCACATCATGGAGTAGCCTTTGTGTACTATTTCAATAAAGGGTGATTTCACAGGATAAAAAAAATTAGACTTATGGCGCATTAGGGTGTTTTAGAAAGCCTTTTACCATGTATTTAATGGTCTTAAGATGTTTTAGAGAGTCTTTAGGGGTGGTCTTAGCATTTTAGATGTATTTTAGACGTTTTAGGGTTTTTAAGGCATTTATAGTGTTTTTAAGACTTTTAAGGTGTTTTTAGAACACGGCTGACAGGTACACACTATTTCAATCAGGCTCTGGTTAGTGCCTCTCAATCAATTGGTGACATGGGAGTCTGGATAATGGATTACCTTTACTCTGCAGATGAGAAAACTCACTCAAAAAGACACAGGTGTTGACCCACAGGCACACAACTGGTTAACAACAAAGACATATTCACAACCAGTGTTGGGAGCCAGAGCCCTAAGCCCCACATACCTGTCCCCAGCCGAACAGTCAATCTATCCTGAACCATCAAATGATCTGAGCAGATCCTCCCACCCAACTCCCCTTCCCATGCCAAATATTTTATTTCAGAGGATGGCAGTGAATCTGCAGCTCTGAGAGAGGGACATATCTGATCGGAGCACATGGAGCAGATGAAGGGGGAGGAGGGGAATGTGGAGCACATCCTGGCACACCAGGACTTGAGGATGATGTTCCCACTCAGAGAATCCAGTCCACATAGAAGACCACATGGCCAGCCCCACGATGAGACAAGACACCCCTCAAAGACCCATAGCCTTAGAGGGGACAACACTGAAGACTCAGTGTGGGAAATGCGCCCGAACTAATCCTGCCACACCGAGGCATAACACTAAGGGGGTACAGCAGAAGAGAAAGAAAACGAAGCACCAAGGTCTCCAGGGAATGCCAAAGGATGACTTTGGGGCCAGTACTTGGTACACCAACAGACTGGACTGGAAAACACTCTTAAAGGCCAACAAACCGACCTTGAACTAACGATGAGCCACTTCTTTCTTGTTGAGTTGTTTTCTTTCATTGTCATTGGATTTTGGTTGTTTTGTTGCTTTTAGTGCTTGGTTTTGCTCTGTTTTGTTTTGTGTATGTTATTACATCTACAGGTCTGTCTAAATAAGATAGGCTGGATGAACAATCTGGAGGAGAGAAAACAGGACCAACACTTCTGGGGAGACATGGGAGAGAGGGAGGTGTGGGGAAAGGTAGTAGTGTTAAGAAACCCAGAGAAAAGGGAAGAACAGGTGATGCAAATCAGTGGTGACGGGGATGTAGGAGGCCTGGTAGGGAGTGATCAAGGGAAATGGAACCAATGGAACCAAGAGGAATTACTGAATTACTGAAGCACAAATGAAAAGTGAGCATGGCAGTGGGCCCAAGAGGCAAATCAAAGGGAATAGAAAAGCAAGCTAGGAAGCAAGGGTCAATTATAGAGGTTTAAAAAAAGGCATGTACATATTTAAATATATGAGCATGGGGAAATAGATCTATGTCCCTATATTTATAGGTTTTGTATTAAGGTAGCAGATGGACATTGGGCCTCCGCTCAAGGACTCCCTCGTTGCAAAAATACTGTTCTATTGAATTGGCATTCTAGGATGCTCACCTTCCCTACACGATCACTGAACACAAAGCAGGTACATAAGCAAATGTGGTGAAGAAAGCTAATGGTGCCCAGCTATCAAATATATAGCATGTGAGGTCTTAAAGGCTTAAAGGAAAACAAGCGCCCATCTAGCTCAGAAGAAACAAAGCCCACATGGAAGAAGCACACCAGCTTGTGCGATCATGAGGTTTTGAAAAGATTTGGTAGCAGGCATCATCAGAACAAAAAAAATCTTATCATTGCGAATGAGCAGGGAGTGCTGGGTACAGACACAAAGCCCATTTACAGTCCTCTGGACATCCCTAACAGAAGGGTGTCAGGGAGGAGATAAACCAAGACAGGTACCAGATAATAACGATGAAACACAGCTTTCCCCTAGTTCCTACATGTTTCCTATCTCCCACTATCATGATCCCAATTCTAATTTACAAATCAGGCTAGACTAGAGAATGTACACTTGGACAGATAGGAACAGGAAACATGGGGAATCCAGGGTGGATGAGCCCTTGAGGACCAGTGTTATGAGTGCAGACTCGGGAAGGGTGGAGGGAGGGTAGGTTGGAAAACGGAAACCGTATACAGGGATCTACATTTAACCTCAACAGAAAAGTGGGTGAAGGAACATCAGACAGTGCAAGATATGAGAAAATAATTAGTAAATTATCAAGGGTAGCTCGAATGGAGGGGGAAAAATGAGGAGCTGAGGCCAGGGGCTTGGGTGGGGTGGAGAGTGGATATTTTGAGAATAATGAGGGCAATGAATGTACAAATGTGCTTTACACAACCGATGTATATATGCATTGTGGTTAGTGTTGCATGAACAATTTAAAAAAAGGTCTGGACAGAGGGCACATGCAAGGATGATCTCAGGCTGGATTAGATCAGCAAAATCACCTCCTGGAGTTGCCTCACCCTGTGTCTATTCCTGAGTCAGGCATGAAGCTTAGGGCCCATAGTCCCAGGAGCTGGACAGGGAGGGAGGCGGGGTTCTGAGGTCATTCCATAGGGGCAATGGCCCTCCTGTCCTGCCGGGCCCACCCTCCTTTGTAATCCTGCTGGCTGGAGCACGGCTTTCATGGAGTCCACACCATGGGAGCTCTACTACTCATGGGGGATTGGCAGGAAGCCTCTGCTTATGCGCACACACCACCACCTAGCTGGAGGATCTCTGTGAACAAAGCCTGAGGCAGACAACAAGCCCACTAATTGATGCTGTAAGAGATACAATCAGCATCCAGAAACCTGCAACTGGGAGTAAGAGGCAGCATACTTGGCCCCAGCCACTCCCACTGCCATCTTCAAGGAGTGACATTCTAAAGCAGAGGGTTTTCAAAAGGCACTGCCAGGACTGTGGAATGAGCAGCTCATTTGTGGACATGGATACTGTGTGATCCAGAAGTATTACCTCTTCCTTTCCATTCAGGTGAGACAAAAAAAAGTTCCAAATAGAAAGCCATGCATCTAAACAGTATCCAATAGCCACTCATGTGCAGTGCTGCTGCCTCCAAAGAGCTTTCCTAGGTTTTTCTCTCTGTGGACAGATATACCTTGGTCCTTGGCTCTGCATGAGAAAGAATTCACGCCAAAGCCAGGTTTGTGATCCAATTGTGTTTTAGGAGAGATAGGGAGGCATGGTAGGCAACCCTGGTGGACCCCAGTGGCTGAATTGAATTTACTTGGCCTAGGTGGGTCAATGTGGGTGCAGCACCCACCCAGGTGTACCTGGCCTTCCTGACTGGAAACCTGGACCTCTGAGCACGCTCGGTGTGCCACTCTTTCCTGGGTGGCTAGCTTGGCCCTCTGAGCATGTATCATGGACAACCTAGTCCCTATGCTAGCTACCTAAAATTTACACCCTGAAGAGATATGGACCCAAATCTTTCTTGGACTATCTAGGTTAACGAACGGGCACTTGGACTATGGAGGTTACCTAGCGGGCACTTGGACTATGGAGGTTACCTAGCGGGCACTTGGACTATCTAGGTTAGCTAACGGGCACTTGGACTATGTAGGTTCCCTAGCAGGGCTTTGATTATGTAAGTTCTCTAATGGGCACTTGGGCTATGTGGGATCCCTAGCGGGCATTTGGACTATCTAGGTTACCTAACGGGCACTTGGACTATGTACGTTACTAGCGGGCATTTGGACTATGTAGGTTCCCTAGCGGATACTTGGACTACGTAGGTTCCCCATCAGGGACTTGGACAATGTAGGTTAACTAGCGGGCACTTGGACTATCTAGGTTAACTAGCGGGCCCTTGGACTATGTAGGTTAACTACCGGGCCCTTTGACGATCTTGGTTAGCAAACGGGCACTTGGACTATGTAGGTTACCTAGCAGGCACTTGGACTGTCTAGGTTACCTAGCGGGCACTTGAATTATCTAGGTTAACGAACGGGCACTTGGACTATGTAGGTTAGCTAACAGGAACTTGGACTATCTAGGTTAACGAACGGGCACTTGGACTATGGAGGTTACCTAGCGGGCACTTGGACTATGGAGGTTACCTAGCGGGCACTTGGAATATCTGGGTTCCCTAACGGGCACTTGGAATATGAAGATTCCCTATCGGGCACTTGGACTATGTAGGTTCCTCATTGGGCACTTGGACTATGTAGGTTCCCTATCGGGCACTTGGACTATGTAGGTTAACTAGCGGGCCCTTGGACAATCTAGGTTACCTAGCGGGCACTTGGACTATCTAGGTTAACTAGAGGGCACTTGTACAATGCAGGTTCCCTAGCGGGCACTTTGACTATGTAGGTTCCCTAGAGGGCACTTGGACTATCTAGGTGCCCTAATGGGCACTTGGAATACGTAGGTTCCCTTTCGGACACTTGGACTATGTAGGTTCCTCATCGGGCACTTGGACTATGTAGGTTAACTAGCGGGCACTTGGACTATCTAGGTTACCTAGCGGGCACTTGGACTATGCAGGTTCCCTAGCGGGCACTTGGACTATGTTCGTCCCTTAGCGGGCACTTGGACTATGTAGGTTCCCTATCGGGCAGTTGGACTATGTAGGTTAACTAGCGGGCCCTTAGACTATCTAGGTTACCTAGCGGGCACTTGGACTATGTACGTCTTCTAGCGGTCAATTGGACTATCTAGGTTAACTAGAGGGCCCTTGGACTATGTAGGTTAACTAGCAGGCACTTGGAATATCTAGGTTACCTAGCGGCCCTTGGACTATGTTGGTTACCTACCGCGACTTGGACTATCTAAGTTAACGAACGTGCACTTGGACTATGTAAGTAACCTAGCGGGCACTTGGACAGTATAGGTTACCTAGCGGGCACTTGGACTATCTAGGTTAACGAATGGGTCACTTGGACTATGTAGGTTATCTAGCGGGCACTTGGACTATCTAGGTTAGCAAACCGGAACTTGGAATATCTAGGTTACCTAGCGGGCACTTGGACTATGTAGGATCCCTATTGGACATTTGTACTACTTAGGTTAACTAGCGGGCACTTTGACTATCTAGGTTAACTAGCGGGCACTTGGACTATCTATGTCAACTAGCGGGCCATTGTACTATGTAGGTTAACTAGCGGGCACTTGGCCTATCTAGGTTACCTAACGGGAACTTGGACTATGTAGGTTTACTAGCGGACACTTGGACGATCTAGGTTAACTAGCGGGCACTTGGACAATGCAGGTTCCCTAGCGGGCACTATGAATATGTAGCTTCCCTAGAGGGCACTTGGACTATGTAGGTTCCCTATGGGCACTTGGACTATCTGGGTTCCCTAACGGGCACTTGGAATATGAAGATTCCCTATCGGGCACTTGGACTATGTAGGTTCCTCATTGGGCACTTGGACTATGTAGGTTCCCTATCGGGCACTTGGACTTTGTAGGTTAACTAGCGGGCTCTTGGACTATCTAGGTTAACTAGCGGGCACTTGGACTATCTAGGTTAACTAGAGGGCACTTGTACAATGCAGGTTCCCTCGCGGGCACTTTGACTATGTAGGTTCCCTAGAGGGCACTTGGACGATATATGTTCCCTATGGGCACTTGGACTATCTAGGTGCCCCAAAGGGCACTTGGAATACGTAGGTTCCCTTTCGGACACTTGGACTATGTAGGTTCCTCAGCGGGCACTTGGACTATGTAGGTTAACTAGCGGGCACTTGGACTATCTAGGTTACCTAGCGGGCACTTGGATTTTGTAGGTTCCCTAGAGGGCACTTGGACTATGTTCGTCCCTTAGCGGGCACTTGGACCATGTAGGTTCCCTATCGGGCAGTTGTACTATGTAGGTTATCTAGCGGGCCCTTAGACTATCTAGGTTACATAGCGGGCAATTGGAGTATGTATGTCCCCTAGCGGGCACTTGGACTATCTAGGTTAACTAGAGGGCCCTTTGACTATGTAGGTTAACTAAGGGGCACTTGGAATATCTAGGTTAACTAGCGGACCTTGGACTATGTAGGTTAACTAGCGGGCACTTGGACGATCTAGGTTAAGTAGCGGGCACTTGGACTATCTAGGTTAACTAGCGGGCACTTGGACTATCTAGATTAACTAGCGGGCACTTGAACGATGCAGTTTCCCTAGCGGGCACTTGGACTATATAGGTAAATTATTGGGCACTTGGACTATGGAGGTTACCTAGAAGGCAATTGGACTATGGAGGTTACCTAGCGGGCACTTGGACTATCTAGGTTAGCTAACGGGTACTTGGACTATCTAGGTTACCTAGCGGGCACTTGGACTATGTAGGTTACCTAGCGGGCACTTGGACTATCTAGGTTACCTAACGGGCACTTGGACTATGCAGGTAACCTAGCGGGCACTTGAACTGTCTAAGTTACCTGCCGGCTCTTGGACTATGTAGGTTACCTAGCGGGCAATTATATTATCTAGGTTAACGAACGGGCACGTGGACTATGTAGGTAACCTCACGGGCACTTGAACTATCTAGGTTAGGTAACGGGCACTTTGACTATCTAGGTTACCTAGCGGGAACTTGGAATATGTAGGATCCCTAGAGGGCACTTGGACTATAGGTTACCTAGTGGCCCTTGGACTATGTAGGTTACCTAGCGCGACTTGGACTATCTAAGTTAACGAACGTGCACTTGGACTATGTAGGTAACCTAGCAGGCACTTGGACAGTATAGGTTACCTAGCGGGCACTTGGACTATCTAGGTTAACGAATGGGCACTTGGACTATGTAGGTTACCTAGCGGGCACTTGGACTATCTAGGTTAGCAAACCGGAACTTGGAATATCTAGGTTACCTAGCGGGCACTTGGACTATGTAGGATCCCTATTGGACATTTGTACTACTTAGGTTAACTAGCGGGCACTTTGACTATCTAGGTTAACTAGCGGGCACTTAAACTATCTAGGTCAACTAGCGGGCCATTGTACTATGTAGGTTAACTAGCGGGCACTTGGCCTATCTAGGTTACCTAACGGGAACTTGGACTATGTAGGTTTACTAGCGGACACTTGGACGATCTAGGTTAACTAGCGGGCACTTGGACAATGCAGGTTCCCTAGCGGGCACTATGAATATGTAGCTTCCCTAGAGGGGACTTGGATTATGTAGGTTCCCTATGGGCACTTGGACTATCTGGGTTCCCTAACGGGCACTTGGAATATGAAGATTCCCTATCGGGCACTTGGACTATGTAGGTTCCTCATTGGGCACTTGGACTTTGTAGGTTAACTAGCGGGCCCTTGGACTATCTAGGTTACCTAGCGGGCACTTGGACTATGTAGGTTAACTAGAGGGCACTTGTACAATGCAGGTTCCCTAGCGGGCACTTTGACTATGTAGGTTCCCTAGAGGGCACTTGGACGATATATGTTCCCTATGGGCACTTGGACTATCTAGGTGCCCTAATGGGCACTTGGAATACGTAGGTTCCCTTTCGGACACTTGGACTATGCAGGTTCCTCAGTGGGCACTTGGACTATGTAGGTTTACTAGCGGGCACTTGGACTATCTAGGTTACCTATGGGGCACTTGGACTATGCAGGTTCCCTAGCGGGCACTTGGACTATGTTCGTCCCTTAGCGGGCACTTGGACTATGTAGGTTCCCTATCGGGCAGTTGGACTATGTAGGTTAACTAGTGGGCCCGTAGACTATCTAGGTTACCTAGCGGGCACTTGGACTATGTACGTCCTCCAGCGGGCACTTGGACTATCTAGGTTAACTAGAGGGCCGTTGGACTATGTAGGTTAACTAGCAGACCCTTGGACTATCTAGGTTACCTAGCGGGCACTTGGACTATCTAGGTTAACTAGAGGGCACTTGTACAATGCAGGTACCCTAGCGGGCACTTTGACTATGTAAGTTCCCTAGAGGGCACTTGGACTATATAGGTTCCCTATGGGCACTTGGACTATCTAGGTGCCCTAATGGGCACTTGGAATACGTAGGTTCCCTTTCGGACACTTGGACTATGTAGGTTCCTCAGCGGGCACTTGGACTATGTAGGTTAACTAGCGGGCACTTGGACTATGTAGGTTACCTAGCGGGCACTTGGACTATGTAGGTTCCCTAGCGGGCACTTGGACTATGTTCGTCCCTTAGCGAGCGCTTGAACTATGTAGGTTCCCTATCGGGCAGTTGGACTATGTAGGTTAACTAGCGGGCCCTTAGACTATCTAGGTTACCTAGCGTGCACTTGGACTATGTACTTCCCCTAGCGGGCACTTGGACTATCTAGGTTAACTAGAGGGCCCTTGGACTATGTAGGTTAACTAGCGGGCACTTGAAATATCTAGGTTAACTAGCGGACCTTGAACTATGTAGGTTAACTAGCGGGCACTTGGGCGATCTAGGTTAACTAGCGGGCACTTGGACGATCTAGGTTAACTAGCGGCCACTTGGACTATCTAGCTTAACTAGCGGGCACTTGGACTATCTAGATTAACTAGCGGGCACTTGGATGATGCAGGTTCCCTAGCGGGCACTTGGACTATATAGGTTAATTAGCGGGCACTTGGACTATGGAGGTTAACTACCGGGCACTTGGACTGTCTAGGTTACCTAACAGGCACTTGGACTATGTAGGTTAATTAGCGGGCACTTGGACTATGTAGGTAACCTAACGGGCACTTGGACTATCTAGGTTAAGTAACGGGCACTTGGACAATCTTGGTTACCTAGCGGGAACTTGGAATATGTAGGTTACCTAGCGGGCACTTGGACTATAGTTTAACTAGCGGGCACTTGGACTATATAGGTTACCTAACGCGACTTGGACTATCTAAGTTAAAGAACGTGCACATGGACTATATAGGTAACCTAGCGGGCACTTGGACAGTATAGGTTACCTAGCGGGCACTTGGACTATCTAGGTTAACGAATGGGCACTTGGACTATGTAGGTTACCTAGAGGGCACTTGGACTATCTAGATTAATAAACCGGAACTTGGAATATCTAGGTTACCTAGCGGGCACTTGGACTATGTAGGTTACCTTGCGGGCACTTGGCCTATCTAGGTTACCTAACGGGAACTTGGACGATCTAGGTTAACTAGCGGGCACTTGGACAATGCAGGTTCCCTAGCGGGCACTATGAATATGTAGCTTCCCTAGAGGGCACTTGGACCATATAGGTTCCCTATGGGCACTTGGACTATCTGGGTTCCCTAACGGGCACTTGGAATATGAAGATTCCCTCTCGGGCACTTGGACTATGTAGGTTCCTCATTGGGCACTTGGACTATGTAGGTTCCCTATCGGGCACTTGGACTATGTAGGTTAACTAGCGGGCCCTTCGACTATCTAGGTTACCTAGCGGGCACTTGGACTATCTAGGTTAACTAGCGGGCACTTGTACAATGCAGGTTCCCTAGCGGGCACTTTGACTATGTAGCTTCCCTGGAGGGCACTTGGACTATATAGGTTCCCTATGGTTACTTGGACTATCTAGGTGCCCTAACGGGCACTTGGAATACGTAGGTTCCCTTTCGGACACTTGGACTATGTAGGTTCCTCAGCGGGCACTTGGACTATGTAGGTTAACTAGCGGGCACTTGGACTATCTAGGTTACCTAGCGGGCACTTGGATTTTGTAGGTTCCCTAGCGGGCACTTGGACTATGTTCGTCCCTTAGCGGGCCCTTGGACTATGTAGGTTCCCTATCGGGCAGTTGTACTATGTAGGTTATCTAGCGGGCCCTTAGACTATCTAGGTTACATAGTGGGCACTTGGACTATGTATGTCCCCTAGCGGGCACTTGGACTATCTAGGTTAACTAGAGGGTCCTTTGACTATGTAGGTTAACTAGCGGGCACTTGGAATATCTAGGTTAACTAGCGGACCTTGGACTATGTAGGTTAACTAGCGGGCACTTGGACGATCTAGGTTAAGTAGCGGGCACTTGGACTATCTAGGTTAACTAGCGGGCACTTGGACTATCTAGATTAACTAGCGGGCACTTGAACGATGCAGTTTCCCTAGCGGGCACTTGGACTATATAGGTAAATTATTGGGTACTTGGACTATCTAGGTTACCTAGCGGGCACTTGGACTATGGAGGTTACCTAGCGGGCACTTGGACTATCTAGGTTACCTTACGGGCACTTGGACTATGCAGGTAACCTAGCGGGCACTTGAAATGTCTAAGTTACCTGCCAGCTATTGGACTATGTAGGTTACCTAGCGGGCAATTGTACTATCTATGTTAACGAACGGGCACGTGGACTATGTAGGTAACCTCACGGGCACTTGGACTATCTAGGTTAGGTAACGGGCACTTTGACTATCTAGGTTACCTAGCGGGAACTTGGAATATGTAGGTTACCTAGAGGGCACTTGGACTATAGGTTACCTAGTGGCCCTTGGACTATGTAGGTTACCTAGCGCGACTTGGACTATCTAAGTTAACGAACGTGCACTTGGACTATGTAGGTAACCTAGCAGGCACTTGGACAGTATAGGTTACCTAGCGGGCACTAGGACTATCTAGGTTAACGAATGGGCACTTGGACTATGTAGGTTACCTAGCGGGCACTTGGACTATCTAGGTTAGCAAACCGGAACTTGGAATATCTAGGTTACCTAGCGAGCACATGGACTATGTAGGATCCCTATCGGACATTTGTACTACTTAGGTTAACTAGCGGGCACTTTCA
Source organism: Tenrec ecaudatus (assembly GCF_050624435.1). Taxonomy (NCBI): domain Eukaryota; kingdom Metazoa; phylum Chordata; class Mammalia; order Afrosoricida; family Tenrecidae; genus Tenrec; species Tenrec ecaudatus. The sequence goes on from NW_027457977.1 coordinate 105,103, forward strand.
CTATCTAGGTTAACTAGCGGGCACTTGAACTATCTAGGTCAACTAGCGGGCCATTGTACTATGTAGGTTAACTAGTGGGCACTTGGCCTATCTAGGTTACGTAACGGGAACTTGGACTATGTAGGTTTACTAGCGGACACTTGGACGATCTAGGTTAACTAGCGGGCACTTTGACAATGCAGGTTCCCTAGCGGGCACTATGAATATGTAGCTTCCCTAGAGGGCACTTGGACTATGTAGGTTCCCTATGGGCACTTGGACTATCTGGGTTCCCTAACGGGCACTTGGAATATGAAGATTCCCTATCGGGCACTTGGACTATGTAGGTTCCTCATTGGGCACTTGGACTATGTAGGTTCCCTATCGGGCACTTGGACTTTGTAGGTTAACTAGCGGGCCCTTGGACTATCTAGGTTACCTAGCGGGCACTTGGACTATCAAGGTTAACTAGAGGGCACTTGTACAATGCAGGTTCCCTAGCGGGCACTTTGACTATGTAGGTTCCCTAGAGGGCACTTGGACGATATAGGTTCCCTATGGGCACTTGGACTATCTAGGTGCCCTAATGGGCACTTGGAATACGTAGGTTCCCTTTCGGACACTTGGACTATGCAGTTTCCTCAGTGGGCACTTGGACTATGTAGGTTTACTAGCGGGCACTTGGACTATCTAGGTTACCTATCGGGCACTTGGACTATGCAGGTTCCCTAGCGGGCACTTGGACTATGTTCGTCCCTTAGCGGGCACTTGGACTATGTAGGTTCCCTATTGGGCAGTTGTACTATGTAGGTTAACTAGCGGGCCCGTAGACTATCTAGGTTACCTAGCGGGCACTTGGACTATGTACGTCCTCCAGCGGGCACTTGGACTATCTAGGTTAACTAGAGGGCCGTTGGACTATGTAGGTTAACTAGCAGGCCCTTGGACTATCTAGGTTACCTAGCGGGCACTTGGACTATCTAGGTTAACTAGAGGGCACTTGTACAATGCAGGTACCCTAGCGGGCACTTTGACTATGTAAGTTCCCTAGAGGGCACTTGGACTATATAGGTTCCCTATGGGCACTTGGACTATCTAGGTGCCCTAATGGGCACTTGGAATACGTAGGTTCCCTTTCGGACACTTGGACTATGTAGGTTCCTCAGCGGGCACTTGGACTATGTAGGTTAACTAGCGGGCACTTGGACTATCTAGGTCAACTAGCGGGCCATTGTACTATGTAGGTTAACTAGCGGGCACTTGGCCTATCTAGGTTACCTAACGGGAACTTGGACTATGTAGGTTTACTAGCGGACCCTTGGACTATCTAGATTAACTAGCGGGCACTTGGACGATGCAGGTTCCCTAGCGGGCACTTGGACTATATAGGTTAATTAGCAGGCACTTGGACTATGGAGGTTACCTATCGGGCACTTGGACTGTCTAGGTTACCTAACGGGCACTTGGACTATGTAGGTTAATTAGCGGGCACTTGGACTATGTAGGTTACTTAGCGGGCACTTGGACTATCTAGGTTAACGAACAGGGACGTGGACTATGTAGGTAACCTAATGGGCACTTGGAATATCTAGGTTAGGTAACGGGCACTTGGACTATCTAGGTTACCTAGCGGGAACTTGGAATATGTAGGTTACCTAGCGGGCACTTGGACTATAGTTTAACTAGCGGGCACTTGGACTATATAGGTTACCTAGCGGGCCCTTGGTCTATGTATGTTACCTAGCGCAACTTGGACTATCTAAGTTAACGAACGTGCACTTGGACTATGTAGGTAACCTAGCGGGCACTTGGACAGTATAGGTTACCTAGCGGGCACTTGGACTATCTAGTTTAACGAATGGGCACTTGGACTATGTAGGTTACCTAGCGGGCACTTGGACTATCTAGGTTAGTAAACCGGAACTTGGAATATCTAGGTTACCTAGCGGGCACTTGGACTATGTAGGTTACTTTGCGGGCACTTGGCCTATCTAGGTTACCTAACGGGCACCTGGACTATGTAGGTTCCCTAGCAGGGCTTTGACTATGTAAGTTCTCTAACGGGCACTTGGACTATGTGGGTTCCCTAGCGGGCATTTGGACTATCTAGTTTACCTAACGGGCACTTGGACTATGGACGTTACTAGCGGGCATTTGGACTATGTAGGTTACCTAGCGGATACTTGGACTATGTAGGTTCCCCATCAGGGACTTGGACAATGTAGGTTAACTAGCGGGCACTTGGACTATCTAGGTTAACTAGCGGGCCCTTGCACTATGTAGGTTAAGTAGCGGGCTCTTGTACTATCTAGGTTAACGAACGGGCACGTGGACTATGTAGGTAACAAGCGGACACTTGGACAGTCTAGGATACCTAGAGGGCACTTGGAAAATCTAGGTTAATGAATCGGCACTTGGACTATGTAGGTTACCTCGCGGGCACTTAGACTATTTGGGTACCCTAGCGGGCATTTGGACTATCTAGGTTACCTAACGGGCATTTGGACTATGTAGGTTCCCTAGCGGGCACTTGGATTATGTAGGTTCCCTTCTTGCACTTGGACTATGTAGGTTTCTAGCGGGCATTTGGACTATGTAGGTTACCTAGCGGGCACATGGGCTATGTAGGTTCCCTAGCGGGCATTTGGAGTATCTAGGTTACCTAACGGGCATTTGGACTACGTACGTTACTAGTGGGCATTTGGACTATGTAGGTTACCTAGCGGATACTTGGACTATGTAGGTTCCCCATCAGGGACTTGGACAATGTAGGTTAACTAGCGGGCACTTGGACTATCTAGGTTAACTAGCGGGCCCTTGGACTATGTAGGTTAACTAGCGGGCCCTTTGACGATCTAGGTTAGCAAACGGGCACTTGGACTATGTAGGTTACCTATCAGGCACTTGGACTGTCTAGGTTACCTAGCGGGCACTTGAACTATCTAGGTTAACGAAAGGGCACTTGGACTATGTAGGTTAGCTAACAGGAACTTGGACTATCTAGGTTAACGAACGGGCACTTGGACTATGGATGTTACCTAGCGGGCACTTGGACTATGGAGGTTACCCAGCGGGCACTTGGACTATCTAGGTTACCTAACGGGCACTTGGACTATGCAGGTAACCTAGCGGGCACTTGGACTGTTTAAGTTACCTAGAGGGCACATGGACTATAGGTTAACTAGCGGGCACTTGGACTATATAGGTTACCTAGCGGCCCTTAGACTATGTTGGTTACCTACTGCGACTTGGACTATCTAAGTTAACGAACGTGCACTTGGACTATGTAAGTAACCTAGCGGGCACTTGGACAGTATAGGTTACCTAGCGGGCACTTGGACTATCTAGGTTAGCAAACCGGAACTTGGAATATCTAGGTTACCTAGCGGGCACTTGGATTATGTAGGATCCCTATTGGACATTTGTACTACTTAGGTTAACTAGCGGGCACTTTGACTATCTAGGTTAACTAGCGGGCACTTGGACTATCTAGGTCAACTAGCGGGCCATTGTACTATGTAGGTTAACTAGCGGGCACTTGGCCTATCTAGGTTACGTAACGGGAACTTGGACTATGTAGGTTTACTAGCGGACACTTGGACGATCTAGGTTAACTAGCGGGCACTTGGACAATGCAGGTTCCCTAGCGGGCACTATGAATATGTAGCTTCCCTAGAGGGCACTTGGACTATGTAGGTTCCCTATGGGCACTTGGACTATCTGGGTTCCCTAACGGGCACTTGGAATATGAAGATTCCCTATCGGGCACTTGGACTATGTAGGTTCCTCATTGGGCACTTGGACTATGTAGGTTCCCTATCGGGCACTTGGACTTTGTAGGTTAACTAGCGGGCCCTTGGACTATCTAGGTTACCTAGCGGGCACTTGGACTATCAAGGTTAACTAGAGGGCACTTGTACAATGCAGGTTCCCTAGCGGGCACTTTGACTATGTAGGTTCCCTAGAGGGCACTTGGACGATATAGGTTCCCTATGGGCACTTGGACTATCTAGGTGCCCTAATGGGCACTTGGAATACGTAGGTTCCCTTTCGGACACTTGGACTATGCAGTTTCCTCAGTGGGCACTTGGACTATGTAGGTTTACTAGCGGGCACTTGGACTATCTAGGTTACCTATCGGGCACTTGGACTATGCAGGTTCCCTAGCGGGCACTTGGACTATGTTCGTCCCTTAGCGGGCACTTGGACTATGTAGGTTCCCTATCGGGCAGTTGTACTATGTAGGTTAACTAGCGGGCCCGTAGACTATCTAGGTTACCTAGCGGGCACTTGGACTATGTACGTCCTCCAGCGGGCACTTGGACTATCTAGGTTAACTAGAGGGCCGTTGGACTATGTAGGTTAACTAGCAGGCCCTTGGACTATCTAGGTTACCTAGCGGGCACTTGGACTATCTAGGTTAACTAGAGGGCACTTGTACAATGCAGGTACCCTAGCGGGCACTTTGACTATGTAAGTTCCCTAGAGGGCACTTGGACTATATAGGTTCCCTATGGGCACTTGGACTATCTAGGTGCCCTAATGGGCACTTGGAATACGTAGGTTCCCTTTCGGACACTTGGACTATGTAGGTTCCTCAGCGGGCACTTGGACTATGTAGGTTAACTAGCGGGCACTTGGACTATCTAGGTCAACTAGCGGGCCATTGTACTATGTAGGTTAACTAGCGGGCACTTGGCCTATCTAGGTTACCTAACGGGAACTTGGACTATGTAGGTTTACTAGCGGACCCTTGGACTATCTAGATTAACTAGCGGGCACTTGGACGATGCAGGTTCCCTAGCGGGCACTTGGACTATATAGGTTAATTAGCAGGCACTTGGACTATGGAGGTTACCTATCGGGCACTTGGACTGTCTAGGTTACCTAACGGGCACTTGGACTATGTAGGTTAATTAGCGGGCACTTGGACTATGTAGGTTACTTAGCGGGCACTTGGACTATCTAGGTTAACGAACAGGGACGTGGACTATGTAGGTAACCTAATGGGCACTTGGAATATCTAGGTTAGGTAACGGGCACTTGGACTATCTAGGTTACCTAGCGGGAACTTGGAATATGTAGGTTACCTAGCGGGCACTTGGACTATAGTTTAACTAGCGGGCACTTGGACTATATAGGTTACCTAGCGGGCCCTTGGTCTATGTATGTTACCTAGCGCAACTTGGACTATCTAAGTTAACGAACGTGCACTTGGACTATGTAGGTAACCTAGCGGGCACTTGGACAGTATAGGTTACCTAGCGGGCACTTGGACTATCTAGTTTAACGAATGGGCACTTGGACTATGTAGGTTACCTAGCGGGCACTTGGACTATCTAGGTTAGTAAACCGGAACTTGGAATATCTAGGTTACCTAGCGGGCACTTGGACTATGTAGGTTACTTTGCGGGCACTTGGCCTATCTAGGTTACCTAACGGGCACCTGGACTATGTAGGTTCCCTAGCAGGGCTTTGACTATGTAAGTTCTCTAACGGGCACTTGGACTATGTGGGTTCCCTAGCGGGCATTTGGACTATCTAGTTTACCTAACGGGCACTTGGACTATGGACGTTACTAGCGGGCATTTGGACTATGTAGGTTACCTAGCGGATACTTGGACTATGTAGGTTCCCCATCAGGGACTTGGACAATGTAGGTTAACTAGCGGGCACTTGGACTATCTAGGTTAACTAGCGGGCCCTTGCACTATGTAGGTTAAGTAGCGGGCTCTTGTACTATCTAGGTTAACGAACGGGCACGTGGACTATGTAGGTAACAAGCGGACACTTGGACAGTCTAGGTTACCTAGAGGGCACTTGGAAAATCTAGGTTAATGAATCGGCACTTGGACTATGTAGGTTACCTCGCGGGCACTTAGACTATTTGGGTACCCTAGCGGGCATTTGGACTATCTAGGTTACCTAACGGGCATTTGGACTATGTAGGTTCCGTAGCGGGCACTTGGATTATGTAGGTTCCCTTCTTGCACTTGGACTATGTAGGTTTCTAGCGGGCATTTGGACTATGTAGGTTACCTAGCGGGCACATGGGCTATGTAGGTTCCCTAGCGGGCATTTGGAGTATCTAGGTTACCTAACGGGCATTTGGACTACGTACGTTACTAGTGGGCATTTGGACTATGTAGGTTACCTAGCGGATACTTGGACTATGTAGGTTCCCCATCAGGGACTTGGACAATGTAGGTTAACTAGCGGGCACTTGGACTATCTAGGTTAACTAGCGGGCCCTTGGACTATGTAGGTTAACTAGCGGGCCCTTTGACGATCTAGGTTAGCAAACGGGCACTTGGACTATGTAGGTTACCTATCAGGCACTTGGACTGTCTAGGTTACCTAGCGGGCACTTGAACTATCTAGGTTAACGAAAGGGCACTTGGACTATGTAGGTTAGCTAACAGGAACTTGGACTATCTAGGTTAACGAACGGGCACTTGGACTATGGATGTTACCTAGCGGGCACTTGGACTATGGAGGTTACCCAGCGGGCACTTGGACTATCTAGGTTACCTAACGGGCACTTGGACTATGCAGGTAACCTAGCGGGCACTTGGACTGTTTAAGTTACCTAGAGGGCACATGGACTATAGGTTAACTAGCGGGCACTTGGACTATATAGGTTACCTAGCGGCCCTTAGACTATGTTGGTTACCTACTGCGACTTGGACTATCTAAGTTAACGAACGTGCACTTGGACTATGTAAGTAACCTAGCGGGCACTTGGACAGTATAGGTTACCTAGCGGGCACTTGGACTATCTAGGTTAGCAAACCGGAACTTGGAATATCTAGGTTACCTAGCGGGCACTTGGATTATGTAGGATCCCTATTGGACATTTGTACTACTTAGGTTAACTAGCGGGCACTTTGACTATCTAGGTTAACTAGCGGGCACTTGGACTATCTAGGTCAACTAGCGGGCCATTGTACTATGTAGGTTAACTAGCGGGCACTTGGCCTATCTAGGTTACCTAACGGGAACTTGGACTATGTAGGTTTACTAGCGGACCCTTGGACTATCTAGATTAACTAGCGGGCACTTGGACGATGCAGGTTCCCTAGCGGGCACTTGGACTATATAGGTTAATTAGCAGGCACTTGGACTATGGAGGTTACCTAGCGGGCACTTGGACTGTCTAGGTTACCTAACGGGCACTTGGACTATGTAGGTTAATTAGCGGGCACTTGGACTATGTAGGTTACTTAGCGGGCACTTGGACTATCTAGGTTAACGAACAGGGACGTGGACTATGTAGGTAACCTAATGGGCACTTGGAATATCTAGGTTAGGTAACGGGCACTTGGACTATCTAGGTTACCTAGCGGGAACTTGGAATATGTAGGTTACCTAGCGGGCACTTGGACTATAGTTTAACTAGCGGGCACTTGGACTATATAGGTTACCTAGCGGGCCCTTGGTCTATGTATGTTACCTAGCGCAACTTGGACTATCTAAGTTAACGAACGTGCACTTGGACTATGTAGGTAACCTAGCGGGCACTTGGACAGTATAGGTTACCTAGCGGGCACTTGGACTATCTAGTTTAACGAATGGGCACTTGGACTATGTAGGTTACCTAGCGGGCACTTGGACTATCTAGGTTAGTAAACCGGAACTTGGAATATCTAGGTTACCTAGCGGGCACTTGGACTATGTAGGTTACTTTGCGGGCACTTGGCCTATCTAGGTTACCTAACGGGAACTTGGACTATGTAGGTTTACTAGCGGACACTTGGACAATCTTGGTTAACTAGCGGGCACTTGGACAATGCAGGTTCCCTAGCGGGCACTATGAATATGTAGCTTCCCTAGAGGGCACTTGGACCATATAAGTTCCCTATGGGCACTTGGACTATCTGGGTTCCCTAACGGGCACTTGGAATATGAAGATTCCCTATCGGGCACTTGGACTATGTAGGTTCCTCATTGGGCACTTGGACTATGTAGGTTAACTATCGGGCACTTGGACTATGTAGGTTAACTAGCGGGCCCTTCGACTATCTAGGTTACCTAGCGGGCACTTGGACTATCTAGGTTAACTAGCGGGCACTTGTACAATGCAGGTTCCCTAGCGGGCACTTTGACTATGAAGGTTCCATAGAGGGCACTTGGACTATATAGGTTCCCTATGGTTACTTGGACTATCTAGGTGCCCTAACGGGCACTTGGAATACATAGGTTCCCTTTCGCACACTTGGACTTTGTAGGTTCCTCAGCGGGCACTTGGACTATGTAGGTTAACTAGCGGGCACTTGGACTATCTAGGTTGTCCAGCAGGCACTTGGACTATGTACGTCCCCTAGCGGGCACTTGGACTATGTAGGTTAACTAGCGGGCACTTGGACGATCTAGGTTATCTAGAGGGCACTTGGACTATCTAGGTTAACTAACGGACCTTGGACTATGTAGGTTAACTAGCGGGCACTTGGACGATCTAGGTTAACTAGCAGGCACTTGGACTATCTAGGTTAACTAGCGGGAACTTAGAATCTCTATGTTAACTGGCGGGCACTTGGACGATGCAGGTTCCCTAGAGGGCACTTGGACTATGTAGGTTCCCTAACGGGCACTTGGACTATGTAGACCATTAGCGGGCACTTGGACTATGTTGGTTCCCTATCGGGCAGTTGGACTCTGTGGGTACCCTAACGGGCATTTGGACTATGTAGGTTCCCTAGCGGTCACTTGGACTATGTCGGTCCCTTAGCGGGCACTTGGACTATGTTGGTTCCCTATCGGGCAGTTGGACTATGTGGGTACCCTAGCAGGCATTTGGACTATCTAGGTTACCTAGCAGGCACTTTGACTATCTAGGTTAACTAACGGGCACTTGGACTATGTAGGTTCCCTAGCGGGCACTTGGACTATGTAGGTTACCTAGCAGGCACTTGGACTGTCTAGGTTACCTAGCGGGCACTTGAACTATCTAGGTTAACGAACGAGCACTTGGACTATGTAGGTTAGCTAACAGGAACTTGGACTATCTAGGTTAACGAACGGGCACTTGGACTATGGAGGTTACCTAGCGGGCACTTGGACTATGTAGGTTACCTAGCAGGCACTTGGACTGTCTAGGTTAGCTAACGGGTACTTGGACTATCTAGGTTACCTAGCGGGCACTTGGACTATGTAGGTTCCCTAGCAGGGCTTTGACTATGTAAGTTCTCTAACAGGCACTTGGACTATGTGGGTTCCCTAGCGGGCATTTGGACTATCTAGGTTACCTAACGGGCACTTGGACTATGTACGTTACTAGCGGGCATTTGGACTATGTAGGTTACCTAGCGGATACTTGGACTATGTAGGTTCCCCATCAGGGACTTGGACAATGTAGGTTAACTAGCGGGCACTTGGACTATCTAGGTTAACTAGCGGGCCCTTGCACTATGTAGGTTCAGTAGCGGGCTCTTGTACTATCTAGGTTAACGAACGGGCACGTGGACTATGTAGGTAACCAAGCGGGCACTTGGACAGTCTAGGTTACCTAGAGGGCACTTGGAAAATCTAGGTTAATGAATCGGCACTTGGACTATGTAGGTTACCTCGCGGGCACTTAGACTATTTGGGTACCCTAGCGGGCATTTGGACTATCTAGGTTACCTAACGGGCATTTGGACTATGTAGGTTCCCTAGCGGGCACTTGGATTATGTAGGTCCCCTTCTTGCACTTGGACTATGTAGGTTTCTAGCGGGCATTTGGACTATGTAGGTTACTTAGCGGGCACTTGGGCTATGTAGGTTCCCTAGCGGGCATTTGGACTATCTAGGTTACCTAACGGGCATTTGGACTACGTACGTTACTAGTGGGCATTTGGACTATGTAGGTTACCTAGCGGATACTTGGACTATGTAGGTTCCCCATCAGGGACTTGGACAATGTAGGTTAACTAGCGGGCACTTGGACTATCTAGGTTAACTAGCGGGCCCTTGGACTATGTAGGTTAACTAGCGGGCCTTTTGACGATCTAGGTTAGCAAACGGGCACTTGGACTATGTAGGTTACCTATCAGGCACTTGGACTGTCTAGGTTACCTAGCGGGCACTTGAACTATCTAGGTTAACGAAAGGGCACTTGGACTATGTAGGTTAGCTAACAGGAACTTGGACTATCTAGGTTAACGAACGGGCACTTGGACTATGGATGTTACCTAGCGGGCACTTGGACTATGGAGGTTACCCAGCGGGCACTTGGACTATCTAGGTTACCTAACGGGCACTTGGACTATGCAGGTAACCTAGCGGGCACTTGGACTGTTTAAGTTACCTAGAGGGCACATGGACTATAGGTTAACTAGCGGGCACTTGGACTATATAGGTTACCTAGCGGCCCTTAGACTATGTTGGTTACCTACCGCGACTTGGACTATCTAAGTTAACGAACGTGCACTTGGACTATGTAAGTAACCTAGCGGGCACTTGGACAGTATAGGTTATCTAGCGGGCACTTGGACTATCTAGGTTAGCAAACCGGAACTTGGAATATCTAGGTTACCTAGCGGGCACTTGGATTATGTAGGATCCCTATTGGACATTTGTACAACTTAGCTTAACTAGCGGGCACTTTGACTATCTAGGTTAACTAGCGGGCACTTGGACTATCTAGGTCAACTAGCGGGCCATTGTACTATGTAGGTTAACTAGCGGGCACTTGGCCTATCTAGGTTACCTAACGGGAACTTGGACTATGTAGGTTTACTAGCGGACCCTTGGACTATCTAGATTAACTAGCGGGCACTTGGACGATGCAGGTTCCCTAGCGGGCACTTGGACTATATAGGTTAATTAGCAGGCACTTGGACTATGGAGGTTACCTAGCGGGCACTTGGACTGTCTAGGTTACCTAACGGGCACTTGGACTATGTAGGTTAATTAGCGGGCACTTGGACTATGTAGGTTACTTAGCGGGCACTTGGACTATCTAGGTTAACGAACAGGGATGTGGACTATGTAGGTAACCTAATGGGCAATTGGAATATCTAGGTTAGGTAACGGGCACTTGGACTATCTAGGTTACCTAGCGGGAACTTGGAATATGTAGGTTACCTAGCGGGCACTTGGACTATAGTTTAACTAGCGGGCACTTGGACCATATAGGTTACCTAGCGGGCCCTTGGTCTATGTATGTTACCTAGCGCAACTTGGACTATCTAAGTTAACGAACGTGCACTTGGACTATGTAGGTAACCTAGCGGGCACTTGGACAGTATAGGTTACCTAGCGGGCACTTGGACTATCTAGTTTAACGAATGGGCACTTGGACTATGTAGGTTACCTAGCGGGCACTTGGACTATCTAGGTTAGTAAACCGGAACTTGGAATATCTAGGTTACCTAGCGGGCACTTGGACTATGTAGGTTACTTTGCGGGCACTTGGCCTATCTAGGTTACCTAATGGGAACTTGGACTATGTAGGTTTACTAGCGGACACTTGGACAATCTTGGTTAACTAGCGGGCACTTGGACAATGCAGGTTCCCTAGCGGGCACTATGAATATGTAGCTTCCCTAGAGGGCACTTGGACCATATAAGTTCCCTATGGGCACTTGGACTATCTGGGTTCCCTAACGGGCACTTGGAATATGAAGATTCCCTATCGGGCACTTGGACTATGTAGGTTCCTCAGCGGGCACTTGGACTATGTAGGTTAACTAGCGGGCACTTCGACTATCTAGGTTGTCCAGCAGGCACTTGGACTATGTACGTCCCCTAGCGGGCACTTGGACTATGTAGGTTAACTAGCGGGCACTTGGACGATCTAGGTTATCTAGAGGGCACTTGGACTATCTAGGTTAACTAACGGACCTTGGACTATGTAGGTTAACTAGCGGGCACTTGGACGATCTAGGTTAACTAGCAGGCACTTTGACTATCTAGGTTAACTAGCGGGAACTTAGACTCTCTATGTTACCTGGCGGGCACTTGGACGATGCAGGTTCCCTAGAGGGCACTTGGACTATGTAGGTTCCCTAACGGGCACTTGGACTATGTAGACCCTTAGCGGGCACTTGGACTATGTTGGTTCCCTAGCGGGCACTTGGACTATGTAGGTTCCCTAGCAGGGCTTTGATTATGTAAGTTCTCTAATGGGCACTTGGACTATGTGGGTTCCCTAGCGGGCATTTGGACTATCTAGGTTACCTAACGGACACTTGGACTATGTACGTTACTAGCGGGCATTTGGACTATGTAGGTTACCTAGCGGATACTTGGACTATGTAGGTTCCCCATCAGGGACTTGGACAATGTAGGTTAACTAGCGGGCACTTGGACTATCTAGGTTAACTAGCGGGCCCTTGGACTATGTAGGTAAACTAGCGGGCCCTTTGACGATCTAGGTTAGCAAACGGGCACTTGGACTATGTAGGTTACCTAGCAGGCACTTGGACTGTCTAGGTTACCTAGAGGGCACTTGAACTATCTAGGTTAACGAACGGGCACTTGGACTATGTAGGTTAGCTAACAGGAACTTGGACTATCTAGGTTAATGAACGGGCACTTGGACTATGGAGGTTACCTAGCGGGCACTTGGACTATGGAGGTTACCTAGCAGGCACTTGGACTATCTAGGTTAGCTAACGGGTACTTGGACTATCTAGGTTACCTAGCGGGCACTTGGACTATGTAGGTTCCCTATCGGGCAGTTGGACTCTGTGGGTACCCTAACGGGCATTTGGACTATGTAGGTTCCCTAGCGGTCACTTGGACTATGTCGGTCCCTTAGCGGGCACTTGGACTATGTTGGTTCCCTATCGGGCAGTTGGACTATGTGGGTACCCTAGCAGGCATTTGGACTATCTAGGTTACCTAGCAGGCACTTTGACTATCTAGGTTAACTAACGGGCACTTGGACTATGTAGGTTACCTAGCGGGCACTTGGACTATGTAGGTTACTTTGCGGGCACTTGGCCTATCTAGGTTACCTAACGGGAACTTGGACTATGTAGGTTTACTAGCGGACACTTGGACAATCTTGGTTAACTAGCGGGCACTTGGACAATGCAGGTTCCCTAGCGGGCACTATGAATATGTAGCTTCCCTAGAGGGCACTTGGACCATATAAGTTCCCTATGGGCACTTGGACTATCTGGGTTCCCTAACGGGCACTTGGAATATGAAGATTCCCTATCGGGCACTTGGATTATGTAGGTTCCTCATTGGGCACTTGGACTATGTAGGTTCCCTATCGGGCACTTGGACTATGTAGGTTAACTAGCGGGCCCTTCGACTATCTAGGTTACCTAGCGGGCACTTGGACTATCTAGGTTAACTAGCGGGCACTTGTACAATGCAGGTTCCCTAGCGGGCACTTTGACTATGAAGGTTCCATAGAGGGCACTTGGACTATATAGGTTCCCTATGGTTACTTGGACTATCTAGGTGCCCTAACGGGCACTTGGAATACGTAGGTTCCCTTTCGCACACTTGGACTATGTAGGTTCTCAGCGGGCACTTGGACTATGTAGGTTAACTAGCGGGCACTTGGACTATCTAGGTTGTCCAGCGGGCACTTGGACTATGTACGTCCCCTAGCGGGCACTTGGACTATGTAGATTAACTAGCGGGCACTTGGACGATCTAGGTTATCTAGAGGGCACTTGGACTATCTAGGATAACTAACGGACCTTGGACTATGTAGGATAACTAGCGGGCACTTGGACGATCTAGGTTAACTAGCAGGCACTTGGACTATCTAGGTTAACTAGCGGGAACTTAGACTCTCTATGTTAACTGGCAGGCACTTGGACGATGCAGGTTCCCTAGAGGGCACTTGGAATATGTAGGTTCCCTAACGGGCACTTGGACTATGTAGGTCCCTTAGCGGGCACTTGGACTATGTTGGTTCCCTATCGGGCAGTTGGACTCTGTGGGTACCCTAACGGGCATTTGGACTATGTAGGTTCCCTAGCGGTCACTTGGACTATGTCGGTCACTTAGCGGGCACTTGGACTATGTTGGTTCCCTATCGGGCAGTTGGACTATGTGGGTACCCTAGCAGGCATTTGGACTATCTAGGTTACCTAGCAGGCACTTTGACTATCTAGGTTAACTAACGGGCACTTGGACTATGTAGGTTAACTAGCGGGCACTTGGACTATGGAGATCCCTAGCGGGCACTTAGACTATGTAGGTTACCTAGCAGGCACTTGGACTGTCTAGGTTACCTAGCGGGCACTTGAACTATCTAGGTTAACGAACGGACACTTGGACTATGTAGGTTAGCCAACAGGAACTTGGACTATATACGTTAACGAACGGGCAATTGGACTATGGAGGTTACCTAGCGGGCACTTGGACTATGGAGGTTACCTAGCGGGCACTTGGACTATCTAGGTTAGCTAACGGGTACTTGGACTATCTAGGTTCCCTAGCGGGCACTTGGACTATGTAGGTTCCCTAGCAGGGCTTTGATTATGTAAGTTCTCTAATGGGCACTTGGGCTATGTGGGTTCCCTAGCGGGCATTTGGACTATCTAGGTTACCTAACGGGCACTTGGACTATGTACGTTACTAGCGGGCATTTGGACTATGTAGGTTACCTAGCGGATACTTGGACTATGTAGGTTCCCCATCAGGGACTTGGACAATGTAGGTTAACTAGCGGGCACTTGGACTATCTAGGTTAACTAGCGGGCCCTTGGACTATGTAGGTTAACTAGCGGGCCCTTTGACGATCTAGGTTAGCAAACGGGCACTTGGACTATGTAGGTTACCTAGCAGGCACTTGGACTGTCTAGGTTACCTAGAGGGCACTTGAACTATCTAGGTTAACGAACGGGCACTTGGACTATGTAGGTTAGCTAACAGGAACTTGGACTATCTAGGTTAATGAACGGGCACTTGGACTATGGAGGTTACCTAGCGGGCACTTGGACTATGGAGGTTACCTAGCGGGCACATGGACTATCTAGGTTAGCTAACGGGTACTTGGACTATCTAGGTTACCTAGCAGGCACTTGGACTATGTAGGTTCCCTATCGGGCAGTTGGACTCTGTGGTTACCCTAACGGGCATTTGGACTATGTAGGTTCCCTAGCGGTCACTTGGACTATGTCGGTTCCTTAGCGGGCACTTGGACTATGTTGGTTCCCTATCGGGCAGTTGGACTATGTGGGTACCCTGGCAGGCATTTGGACTATCTAGGTTACCTAGCAGGCACTTTGACTATCTAGGTTAACTAACGGGCACTTGGACTATGAAGGTTACCTAGCGGGCACTTGGACTATGTAGGTCCCTAGCGGGCACTTAGACTATGTAGGTTACCTAGCAGGCACTTGGACTGTCTAGGTTACCTAGCGGGCACTTGAACTATCTAGGTTAACGAACGGACACTTGGACTATGTAGGTTAGCTAACAGGAACTTGGACTATATAGGTTAACGAACGGGCACTTGGACTATGGTGGTTACCTAGCGGGCACTTGGACTATGGAGGTTACCTAGCGGGCACTTGGACTATCTAGGTTAGCTAACGGGTACTTGGACTATCTAGGTTCCCTAGCGGGCACTTGGACTATGTAGGTTCCCTAGCAGGGCTTTGATTATGTAAGTTCTCTAATGGGCACTTGGGCTATGTGGGTTCCCTAGCGGGCATTTGGACTATCTAGGTTACCTAACGGACACTTGGACTATGTACGTTACTAGCGGGCATTTGGACTATGTAGGTTACCTAGCGGATACTTGGACTATGTAGGTTCCCCATCAGGGACTTGGACAATATAGGTTAACTAGCGGGCACTTGGACTATCTAGGTTAACTAGCGGGCCCTTGGACTATGTAGGTTAACTAGCGGGCCCTTTGACAATCTAGGTTAGCAAACGGGCACTTGGACTGTCTAGGTTACCTAGAGGGCACTTGAACTATCTAGGTTAACGAACGGGCACTTGGACTATGTAGGTTAGCTAACAGGAACTTGGACTATCTAGGTTAATGAACGGGCACTTGGACGATGGAGGTTACCTAGCGGGCACTTGGACTATGGAGGTTACCTAGCGGGCACTTGGACTATCTAGGTTAGCTAACGGGTACTTGGAATATCTAGGTTACCTAGCGGGCACTTGGACTATGTAGGTTACCTAGCGGGCACTTGTACTATCTAGGTTACCTAACGGGCACTTGGACTATGCAGGTAACCTAGCGGGCACTTGGACTATGTAGGTTAACTAGCGGGCACTTGGACTATCTAGGTTACCTAACGGGCACCTGGACTATCTAGATTACCAAGTGGGCACTTGGAATCTAAAGGTTACCTAGCCCGCCCTTGGACTATGTAGTTTACCTAGCGGGCAATTGGACTATCTAGGTTAACGAACGGGCACGTGGACTATGTAGGTAACCTAACGGGCACTTGGACTATCTAGGTTAGGTAACGGGCACTTGGACTATCTAGGTTACCTAGCGGAAACTTGGAATATGTAGGTTACCTAGAGGGCACTTGGACTATAGGCTAACTAGCGGGCACTTGGACTTATAGGTTACCTAGTGGCCCTTGGACTATGTTGGTTACCTACCGCGACTTGGACTATCTAAGTTAACGAAAGTGCACTTGGACTATGTAAGTAACCTAGCGGGCACTTGGACAGTATAGGTTACCTAGCAGCCACTTGGACTATCTAGTTTAACGAATGGGCTTTTGGACTACGTAGGTTACCTAGCGGGCACTTGGACTATCTAGGTTAGCAAACCGGAACTTGGAATATCTAGGTTACCTAGCGGGCACTTGGACTATGTAGGATCCCTATCGGACATTTGTAGTACTTAGGTTAACTAGCGGGCACTTTGACTATCTAGGTTAACTAGCGGGCACTTGGACTATCTAGGTCAACTAGCGGGCCATTGTACTATGTAGGTTAACTAGCGGGCACTTGGCCTATCTAGGTTACCTAACGGGAACTTGGACTATGTAGGTTTACTAGCGGACCCTTGGACGATCTAGGTTAACTAGCGGGCACTATGAATATGTAGCTTCCCTAGAGGGAACTTGGACTATATAGGTTCCCTATGGGCACTTGGACAATCTGGGTTCCCTAACGGGCACTTGGAATATGAAGATTCCCTATCGGGCACTTGGACTATTTAGGTTCCTCATTGGGCACTTGGACTATGTAGGTTAACTAGCGGGCCCTTGGACTATCTAGGTTACCTAGCGGGCACTTGGACTATCTAGGTTAACTAGAGGGCACTTGTACAATGCAGGTTCCCTAGCGGGCACTTTGACTATGTAGGTTCCCTAGAGGGCACTTGGACTATATAGGTTCCCTATGGTTACTTGGACTATCTAGGTGCCCTAACGGGCACTTGGAATACGTAAGTTCCCTTTCGCACACTTGGACTATGTAGGTTCCTCAGCGGGCACTTGGATTTTGTAGGTTAACTAGCGGGCACTTGGACTATCTAGGTTGTCCAGCGGGCACTTGGACTATGTACGTCCCCTAGCGGGCACTTGGACTATCGAGGTTAACTAGAGGGCCCTTGGACTATGTAGGTTATCTAGAGGGCACTTGGACTATCTAGGTTAACTAACGGACCTTGGACTATGTAGGTTAACTAGCGGGCACTTGGACGATCTAGGTTAACTAGCGGGCACTTGGACTATCTAGGTTAACTAGCGGGGACTTAGACTCTCTATGTTAACTGGCGGGCACTTGGACGATGCAGGTTCCCTAGAGGGCACTTGGAATATGTAGGTTCCCTAACAGGCACTTGGACTATGTAGGTCCCTTAGCGGGCACTTGGACTATGTAGGTTACCTAGCGGGCACTTGGACTATGTAGGTCCCTAGCGGGCACTTAGACTATGTAGGTTACCTAGCAGGCACTTGGACTGTCTAGGTTACCTAGCGGGCACTTGAACTATCTAGGTTAACGAACGGACACTTGGACTATGTAGGTTAGCTAACAGGAACTTGGACTATCTAGGTTAACGAACGGGCACTTGGACTATGGAGGTTACCTAGCGGGCACTTGGACTATGGAGGTTACCTAGCGGGCACTTGGACTATCTAGGTTAGCTAACGGGCACTTGGACTATGTAGGTTCCCTAGCAGGGCTTTGATTATGTAAGTTCTCTAATGGGCACTTGGGCTATGTGGGATCCCTAGCGGGCATTTGGACTATCTAGGTTACCTAACGGGCACTTGGACTATGTACGTTACTAGCGGGCATTTGGACTATGTAGGTTCCCTAGCGGATACTTGGACTACGTAGGTTCCCCATCAGGGACTTGGACAATGTAGGTTAACTAGCGGGCACTTGGACTATCTAGGTTAACTAGCGGGCCCTTGGACTATGTAGGTTAACTACCGGGCCCTTTGACGATCTTGGTTAGCAAACGGGCACTTGGACTATGTAGGTTACCTAGCAGGCACTTGGACTGTCTAGGTTACCTAGCGGGCACTTGAATTATCTAGGTTAACGAACGGGCACTTGGACTATGTAGGTTAGCTAACAGGAACTTGGACTATCTAGGTTAACGAACGGGCACTTGGACTATGGAGGTTACCTAGCGGGCACTTGGACTATGGAGGTTACCTAGCGGGCACTTGGAATATCTGGGTTCCCTAACGGGCACTTGGAATATGAAGATTCCCTATCGGGCACTTGGACTATGTAGGTTCCTCATTGGGCACTTGGACTATGTAGGTTCCCTATCGGGCACTTGGACTATGTAGGTTAACTAGCGGGCCCTTGGACTATCTAGGTTACCTAGCGGGCACTTGGACTATCTAGGTTAACTAGAGGGCACTTGTACAATGCAGGTTCCCTAGCGGGCACTTTGACTATGTAGGTTCCCTAGAGGGCACTTGGACTATCTAGGTGCCCTAATGGGCACTTGGAATACGTAGGTTCCCTTTCGGACACTTGGACTATGTAGGTTCCTCATCGGGCACTTGGACTACGTAGGTTAACTAGCGGGCACTTGGACTATCTAGGTTACCTAGCGGGCACTTGGACTATGCAGGTTCCCTAGCGGGCACTTGGACTATGTTCGTCCCTTAGCGGGCACTTGGACTATGTAGGTTCCCTATCGGGCAGTTGGACTATGTAGGTTAACTAGCGGGCCCTTAGACTATCTAGGTTACCTAGCGGGCACTTGGACTATGTACGTCTTCTAGCGGTCAATTGGACTATCTAGGTTAACTAGAGGGCCCTTGGACTATGTAGGTTAACTAGCGGGCACTTGGAATATCTAGGTTACCTAGCGGCCCTTGGACTATGTTGGTTACCTACCGCGACTTGGACTATCTAAGTTAACGAACGTGCACTTGGACTATGTAAGTAACCTAGCGGGCACTTGGACAGTATAGGTTACCTAGCGGGCACTTGGACTATCTAGGTTAACGAATGGGTCACTTGGACTATGTAGGTTATCTAGCGGGCACTTGGACTATCTAGGTTAGCAAACCGGAACTTGGAATATCTAGGTTACCTAGCGGGCACTTGGACTATGTAGGATCCCTATTGGACATTTGTACTACTTAGGTTAACTAGCGGGCACTTTGACTATCTAGGTTAACTAGCGGGCACTTGGACTATCTATGTCAACTAGCGGGCCATTGTACTATGTAGGTTAACTAGCGGGCACTTGGCCTATCTAGGTTACCTAACGGGAACTTGGACTATGTAGGTTTACTAGCGGACACTTGGACGATCTAGGTTAACTAGCGGGCACTTGGACAATGCAGGTTCCCTAGCGGGCACTATGAATATGTAGCTTCCCTAGAGGGCACTTGGACTATGTAGGTTCCCTATGGGCACTTGGACTATCTGGGTTCCCTAACGGGCACTTGGAATATGAAGATTCCCTATCGGGCACTTGGACTATGTAGGTTCCTCATTGGGCACTTGGACTATGTAGGTTCCCTATCGGGCACTTGGACTTTGTAGGTTAACTAGCGGGCCCTTGGACTATCTAGGTTAACTAGCGGGCACTTGGACTATCTAGGTTAACTAGAGGGCACTTGTACAATGCAGGTTCCCTCGCGGGCACTTTGACTATGTAGGTTCCCTAGAGGGCACTTGGACGATATATGTTCCCTATGGGCACTTGGACTATCTAGGTGCCCCAAAGGGCACTTGGAATACGTAGGTTCCCTTTCGGACACTTGGACTATGTAGGTTCCTCAGCGGGCACTTGGACTATGTAGGTTAACTAGCGGGCACTTGGACTATCTAGGTTACCTAGCGGGCACTTGGATTTTGTAGGTTCCCTAGAGGGCACTTGGACTATGTTCGTCCCTTAGCGGGCACTTGGACCATGTAGGTTCCCTATCGGGCAGTTGTACTATGTAGGTTATCTAGCGGGCCCTTAGACTATCTAGGTTACATAGCGGGCAATTGGAGTATGTATGTCCCCTAGCGGGCACTTGGACTATCTAGGTTAACTAGAGGGCCCTTTGACTATGTAGGTTAACTAAGGGGCACTTGGAATATCTAGGTTAACTAGCGGACCTTGGACTATGTAGGTTAACTAGCGGGCACTTGGACGATCTAGGTTAAGTAGCGGGCACTTGGACTATCTAGGTTAACTAGCGGGCACTTGGACTATCTAGATTAACTAGCGGGCACTTGAACGATGCAGTTTCCCTAGCGGGCACTTGGACTATATAGGTAAATTATTGGGCACTTGGACTATGGAGGTTACCTAGAAGGCAATTGGACTATGGAGGTTACCTAGCGGGCACTTGGACTATCTAGGTTAGCTAACGGGTACTTGGACTATCTAGGTTACCTAGCGGGCACTTGGACTATGTAGGTTACCTAGCGGGCACTTGGACTATCTAGGTTACCTAACGGGCACTTGGACTATGCAGGTAACCTAGCGGGCACTTGAACTGTCTAAGTTACCTGCCGGCTCTTGGACTATGTAGGTTACCTAGCGGGCAATTATATTATCTAGGTTAACGAACGGGCACGTGGACTATGTAGGTAACCTCACGGGCACTTGAACTATCTAGGTTAGGTAACGGGCACTTTGACTATCTAGGTTACCTAGCGGGAACTTGGAATATGTAGGATCCCTAGAGGGCACTTGGACTATAGGTTACCTAGTGGCCCTTGGACTATGTAGGTTACCTAGCGCGACTTGGACTATCTAAGTTAACGAACGTGCACTTGGACTATGTAGGTAACCTAGCAGGCACTTGGACAGTATAGGTTACCTAGCGGGCACTTGGACTATCTAGGTTAACGAATGGGCACTTGGACTATGTAGGTTACCTAGCGGGCACTTGGACTATCTAGGTTAGCAAACCGGAACTTGGAATATCTAGGTTACCTAGCGGGCACTTGGACTATGTAGGATCCCTATTGGACATTTGTACTACTTAGGTTAACTAGCGGGCACTTTGACTATCTAGGTTAACTAGCGGGCACTTAAACTATCTAGGTCAACTAGCGGGCCATTGTACTATGTAGGTTAACTAGCGGGCACTTGGCCTATCTAGGTTACCTAACGGGAACTTGGACTATGTAGGTTTACTAGCGGACACTTGGACGATCTAGGTTAACTAGCGGGCACTTGGACAATGCAGGTTCCCTAGCGGGCACTATGAATATGTAGCTTCCCTAGAGGGGACTTGGATTATGTAGGTTCCCTATGGGCACTTGGACTATCTGGGTTCCCTAACGGGCACTTGGAATATGAAGATTCCCTATCGGGCACTTGGACTATGTAGGTTCCTCATTGGGCACTTGGACTTTGTAGGTTAACTAGCGGGCCCTTGGACTATCTAGGTTACCTAGCGGGCACTTGGACTATGTAGGTTAACTAGAGGGCACTTGTACAATGCAGGTTCCCTAGCGGGCACTTTGACTATGTAGGTTCCCTAGAGGGCACTTGGACGATATATGTTCCCTATGGGCACTTGGACTATCTAGGTGCCCTAATGGGCACTTGGAATACGTAGGTTCCCTTTCGGACACTTGGACTATGCAGGTTCCTCAGTGGGCACTTGGACTATGTAGGTTTACTAGCGGGCACTTGGACTATCTAGGTTACCTATGGGGCACTTGGACTATGCAGGTTCCCTAGCGGGCACTTGGACTATGTTCGTCCCTTAGCGGGCACTTGGACTATGTAGGTTCCCTATCGGGCAGTTGGACTATGTAGGTTAACTAGCGGGCCCGTAGACTATCTAGGTTACCTAGCGGGCACTTGGACTATGTACGTCCTCCAGCGGGCACTTGGACTATCTAGGTTAACTAGAGGGCCGTTGGACTATGTAGGTTAACTAGCAGACCCTTGGACTATCTAGGTTACCTAGCGGGCACTTGGACTATCTAGGTTAACTAGAGGGCACTTGTACAATGCAGGTACCCTAGTGGGCACTTTGACTATGTAAGTTCCCTAGAGGGCACTTGGACTATATAGGTTCCCTATGGGCACTTGGACTATCTAGGTGCCCTAATGGGCACTTGGAATACGTAGGTTCCCTTTCGGACACTTGGACTATGTAGGTTCCTCAGCGGGCACTTGGACTATGTAGGTTAACTAGCGGGCACTTGGACTATCTAGGTTACCTAGCGGGCACTTGGACTATGTAGGTTCCCTAGCGGGCACTTGGACTATGTTCGTCCCTTAGCGAGCGCTTGAACTATGTAGGTTCCCTATCGGGCAGTTGGACTATGTAGGTTAACTAGCGGGCCCTTAGACTATCTAGGTTACCTAGCGTGCACTTGGACTATGTACTTCCCCTAGTGGGCACTTGGACTATCTAGGTTAACTAGAGGGCCCTTGGACTATGTAGGTTAACTAGCGGGCACTTGAAATATCTAGGTTAACTAGCGGACCTTGGACTATGTAGGTTAACTAGCGGGCACTTGGGCGATCTAGGTTAACTAGCGGGCACTTGGACGATCTAGGTTAACTAGCGGCCACTTGGACTATCTAGCTTAACTAGCGGGCACTTGGACTATCTAGATTAACTAGCGGGCACTTGGATGATGCAGGTTCCCTAGCGGGCACTTGGACTATATAGGTTAATTAGCGGGCACTTGGACTATGGAGGTTAACTACCGGGCACTTGGACTGTCTAGGTTACCTAACAGGCACTTGGACTATGTAGGTTAATTAGCGGGCACTTGGACTATGTAGGTAACCTAACGGGCACTTGGACTATCTAGGTTAAGTAACGGGCACTTGGACAATCTTGGTTACCTAGCGGGAACTTGGAATATGTAGGTTACCTAGCGGGCACTTGGACTATAGTTTAACTAGCGGGCACTTGGACTATATAGGTTACCTAACGCGACTTGGACTATCTAAGTTAAAGAACGTGCACATGGACTATATAGGTAACCTAGCGGGCACTTGGACAGTATAGGTTACCTAGCGGGCACTTGGACTATCTAGGTTAACGAATGGGCACTTGGACTATGTAGGTTACCTAGAGGGCACTTGGACTATCTAGATTAGTAAACCGGAACTTGGAATATCTAGGTTACCTAGCGGGCACTTGGACTATGTAGGTTACCTTGCGGGCACTTGGCCTATCTAGGTTACCTAACGGGAACTTGGACGATCTAGGTTAACTAGCGGGCACTTGGACAATGCAGGTTCCCTAGCGGGCACTATGAATATGTAGCTTCCCTAGAGGGCACTTGGACCATATAGGTTCCCTATGGGCACTTGGACTATCTGGGTTCCCTAACGGGCACTTGGAATATGAAGATTCCCTCTCGGGCACTTGGACTATGTAGGTTCCTCATTGGGCACTTGGACTATGTAGGTTCCCTATCGGGCACTTGGACTATGTAGGTTAACTAGCGGGCCCTTCGACTATCTAGGTTACCTAGCGGGCACTTGGACTATCTAGGTTAACTAGCGGGCACTTGTACAATGCAGGTTCCCTAGCGGGCACTTTGACTATGTAGCTTCCCTGGAGGGCACTTGGACTATATAGGTTCCCTATGGTTACTTGGACTATCTAGGTGCCCTAACGGGCACTTGGAATACGTAGGTTCCCTTTCGGACACTTGGACTATGTAGGTTCCTCAGCGGGCACTTGGACTATGTAGGTTAACTAGCGGGCACTTGGACTATCTAGGTTACCTAGCGGGCACTTGGATTTTGTAGGTTCCCTAGCGGGCACTTGGACTATGTTCGTCCCTTAGCGGGCCCTTGGACTATGTAGGTTCCCTATCGGGCAGTTGTACTATGTAGGTTATCTAGCGGGCCCTTAGACTATCTAGGTTACATAGTGGGCACTTGGACTATGTATGTCCCCTAGCGGGCACTTGGACTATCTAGGTTAACTAGAGGGTCCTTTGACTATGTAGGTTAACTAGCGGGCACTTGGAATATCTAGGTTAACTAGCGGACCTTGGACTATGTAGGTTAACTAGCGGGCACTTGGACGATCTAGGTTAAGTAGCGGGCACTTGGACTATCTAGGTTAACTAGCGGGCACTTGGACTATCTAGATTAACTAGCGGGCACTTGAACGATGCAGTTTCCCTAGCGGGCACTTGGACTATATAGGTAAATTATTGGGTACTTGGACTATCTAGGTTACCTAGCGGGCACTTGGACTATGGAGGTTACCTAGCGGGCACTTGGACTATCTAGGTTACCTTACGGGCACTTGGACTATGCAGGTAACCTAGCGGGCACTTGAAATGTCTAAGTTACCTGCCAGCTATTGGACTATGTAGGTTACCTAGCGGGCAATTGTACTATCTAGGTTAACGAACGGGCACGTGGACTATGTAGGTAACCTCACGGGCACTTGGACTATCTAGGTTAGGTAACGGGCACTTTGACTATCTAGGTTACCTAGCGGGAACTTGGAATATGTAGGTTACATAGAGGGCACTTGGACTATAGGTTACCTAGTGGCCCTTGGACTATGTAGGTTACCTAGCGCGACTTGGACTATCTAAGTTAACGAACGTGCACTTGGACTATGTAGGTAACCTAGCAGGCACTTGGACAGTATAGGTTACCTAGCGGGCACTAGGACTATCTAGGTTAACGAATGGGCACTTGGACTATGTAGGTTACCTAGCGGGCACTTGGACTATCTAGGTTAGCAAACCGGAACTTGGAATATCTAGGTTACCTAGCGGGCACATGGACTATGTAGGATCCCTATCGGACATTTGTACTACTTAGGTTAACTAGCGGGCACTTTCACTATCTAGGTTAACTAGCGGGCACTTGAACTATCTAGGTCAACTAGCGGGCCATTGTACTATGTAGGTTAACTAGTGGGCACTTGGCCTATCTAGGTTACGTAACGGGAACTTGGACTATGTAGGTTTACTAGCGGACACTTGGACGATCTAGGTTAACTAGCGGGCACTTGGACAATGCAGGTTCCCTAGCGGGCACTATGAATATGTAGCTTCCCTAGAGGGCACTTGGACTATGTAGGTTCCCTATGGGCACTTGGACTATCTGGGTTCCCTAACGGGCACTTGGAATATGAAGATTCCCTATCGGGCACTTGGACTATGTAGGTTCCTCATTGGGCACTTGGACTATGTAGGTTCCCTATCGGGCACTTGGACTTTGTAGGTTAACTAGCGGGCCCTTGGACTATCTAGGTTACCTAGCGGGCACTTGGACTATCAAGGTTAACTAGAGGGCACTTGTACAATGCAGGTTCCCTAGCGGGCACTTTGACTATGTAGGTTCCCTAGAGGGCACTTGGACGATATAGGTTCCCTATGGGCACTTGGACTATCTAGGTGCCCTAATGGGCACTTGGAATACGTAGGTTCCCTTTCGGACACTTGGACTATGCAGTTTCCTCAGTGGGCACTTGGACTATGTAGGTTTACTAGCGGGCACTTGGACTATCTAGGTTACCTATCGGGCACTTGGACTATGCAGGTTCCCTAGCGGGCACTTGGACTATGTTCGTCCCTTAGCGGGCACTTGGACTATGTAGGTTC
This sequence comes from Tenrec ecaudatus, assembly GCF_050624435.1. Classification (NCBI taxonomy): domain Eukaryota; kingdom Metazoa; phylum Chordata; class Mammalia; order Afrosoricida; family Tenrecidae; genus Tenrec; species Tenrec ecaudatus. Next base: position 130,996 of record NW_027457977.1, read on the forward strand.
CCTATCGGGCAGTTGTACTATGTAGGTTAACTAGCGGGCCCGTAGACTATCTAGGTTACCTAGCGGGCACTTGGACTATGTACGTCCTCCAGCGGGCACTTGGACTATCTAGGTTAACTAGAGGGCCGTTGGACTATGTAGGTTAACTAGCAGGCCCTTGGACTATCTAGGTTACCTAGCGGGCACTTGGACTATCTAGGTTAACTAGAGGGCACTTGTACAATGCAGGTACCCTAGCGGGCACTTTGACTATGTAAGTTCCCTAGAGGGCACTTGGACTATATAGGTTCCCTATGGGCACTTGGACTATCTAGGTGCCCTAATGGGCACTTGGAATACGTAGGTTCCCTTTCGGACACTTGGACTATGTAGGTTCCTCAGCGGGCACTTGGACTATGTAGGTTAACTAGCGGGCACTTGGACTATCTAGGTTACCTATCGGGCACTTGGACTATGCAGGTTCCCTAGCAGGCACTTGGACTATGTTCGTCCCTTAGCGGGCACTTGGACTATGTAGGTTCCCTATCGGGCAGTTGTACTATGTAGGTTAAGTAGCGGGCCCGTAGACTATCTAGGTTACCTAGCGGGCACTTGGACTATGTACGTCCTCCAGCGAGCACTTGGACTATCTAGGTTAACTAGAGGGCCGTTGGACTATGTAGGTAAACTAGCAGGCCCTTGGACTATCTAGGTTACCTAGCGGGCACTTGGACTATCTAGGTTAACTAGAGGGCACTTGTACAATGCAGGTTCCCTAGCGGGCACTTTGACTATGTAGGTTCCCTAGAGGGCACTTCGACGATATATGTTTCCTATGGGCACTTGGACTATCTAGGTGCCCCAAAGGGCACTTGGAATACGTAGGTTCCCTTTCGGACACTTGGACTATGTAGGTTCCTCAGCGGGCACTTGGACTATGTAGGTTAACTAGCGGGCACTTGGACTATCTAGGTTACCTAGCGGGCACTTGGATTTTGTAGGTTCCCTAGAGGGCACTTGGACTATGTTCGTCCCTTAGCGGGCACTTGGACTATGTAGGTTCCCTATCGGGCAGTTGTACTATGTAGGTTATCTAGCGGGCCCTTAGACTATCTAGGTTACATAGCGGGCACTTGGACTATGTATGTCCCCTAGCGGGCACTTGGACTATCTAGGTTAACTAGAGGGCCCTTTGACTATGTAGGTTAACTAAGGGGCACTTGGAATATCTCGGTTAACTAGCGGACCTTGGACTATGTAGGTTAACTAGCGGGCACTTGGACGATCTAGGTTAAGTAGCGGGCACTTGGACTATCTAGGTTAACTAGCGGGCACTTGGACTATCTAGATTATCTAGCGGGCACTTGAACGATGCAGTTTCCCTAGCGGGCACTTGGACTATATAGGTAAATTATTGGGCACTTGGACTATGGAGGTTACCTAGAAGGCAATTGGACTATGGAGGTTACCTAGCGGGCACTTGGACTATCTAGGTTAGCTAACGGGTACTTGGACTATCTAGGTTACCTAGCGGGCACTTGGACTATGTAGGTTACCTAGCGGGCACTTGGACTATCTAGGTTACCTAACGGGCACTTGGAGTATGCAGGTAACCTAGCAGGCACTTGAACTGTCTAAGTTACCTGCCGGCTCTTGGACTATGTAGGTTACCTAGCGGGCAATTATACTATCTAGGTTAACGAACGGGCACTTGGACTATGTAGGTAACCTCACGGGCACTTGGACTATCTAGGTTAGGTAACGGGCACTTTGACTATCTAGGTTACCTAGCGGGAACTTGGAATATGTAGGTTCCCTAGAGGGCACTTGGACTATAGGTTACCTAGTGGCCCTTGGACTATGTAGGTTACCTAGCGCGACTTGGACTATCTAAGTTAACGAACGTGCACTTGGACTATGTAGGTAACCTAGCAGGCACTTGGACAGTATAGGTTACCTAGCGGGCACTTGGACTATCTAGGTTAACGAATGGGCACTTGGACTATGTAGGTTACCTAGCGGGCACTTGGACTATCTAGGTTAGCAAACCAGAACTTGGAATATCTAGGTTACCTAGCGGGCACTTGGACTATGTAGGATCCCTATCGGACATTTGTACTACTTAGGTTAACTAGCGGGCACTTTGACTATCTAGGTTAACTAGCGGGCACTTGAACTATCTAGGTCAACTAGCGGGCCATTGTACTATGTAGGTTAACTAGCGGGCACTTGGCCTATCTAGGTTACCTAACGGGAACTTGGACTATGTAGGTTTACTAGCGGACACTTGGACGATCTAGGTTAACTAGCGGGCACTTGGACAATGCAGGTTCCCTAGCGGGCACTATGAATATGTAGCTTCCCTAGAGGGCACTTGGATTATGTAGGTTCCCTATGGGCACTTGGACTATCTGGGTTCCCTAACGGGCACTTGGAATATGAAGATTCCCTATCGGGCACTTGGACTATGTAGGTTCCTCATTGGGCACTTGGACTTTGTAGGTTAACTAGCGGGCCCTTGGACTATCTAGGTTACCTAGCGGGCACTTGGACTATGTAGGTTAACTAGAGGGCACTTGTACAATGCAGGTTCCCTAGCGGGCACTTTGACTATGTAGGTTCCCTAGAGGGCACTTGGACGATATAGGTTCCCTATGGGCACTTGGACTATCTAGGTGCCCTAATGGGCACTTGGAATACGTAGGTTCCCTTTCGGACACTTGGACTATGCAGGTTCCTCAGTGGGCACTTGGACTATGTAGGTTTACTAGCGGGCACTTGGACTATCTATGTTACCTATCGGGCACTTGGACTATGCAGGTTCCCTAGCGGGCACTTAGACTATGTTCGTCCCTTAGCGGGCACTTGGACTATGTAGGTTCCCTATCGGGCAGTTGTACTATGTAGGTTAACTAGCGGGCCCGTAGACTATCTAGGTTACCTAGCGGGCACTTGGACTATGTACGTCCTCCAGCGGGCACTTGGACTATCTAGGTTAACTAGAGGGCCGTTGGACTATGTAGGTTAACTAGCAGGCCCTTGGACTATCTAGGTTACCTAGCGGGCACTTGGACTATCTAGGTTAACTAGAGGGCACTTGTACAATGCAGGTACCCTAGCGGGCACTTTGACTATGTAAGTTCCCTAGAGGGCACTTGGACTATATAGGTTCCCTATGGGCACTTGGACTATCTAGGTGCCCTAATGGGCACTTGGAATACGTAGGTTCCCTTTCGGACACTTGGACTATGTAGGTTCCTCAGCGGGCACTTGGACTATGTAGGTTAACTAGCGGGCACTTGGACTATCTAGGTTACCCAGCGGGCACTTGGACTATGTAGGTTCCCTAGCGGGCACTTGGACTATGTTCGTCCCTTAGCGAGCGCTTGGACTATGTAGGTTCCCTATCGGGCAGTTGGACTATGTAGGTTAACTAGCGGGCCCTTAGACTATCTAGGTTACCTAGCGTGCACTTGGACTATGTACTTCCCCTAGTGGGCACTTGGACTATCTAGGTTAACTAGAGGGCCCTTGGACTATGTAGGTTAACTAGCGGGCACTTGGAATATCTAGGTTAACTAGCGGACCTTGGACTATGTAGGTTAACTAGCGGGCACTTGGGCGATCTAGGTTAACTAGCGGGCACTTGGACGATCTAGGTTAACTAGCGGCCACTTGGACTATCTAGCTTAACTAGCGGGCACTTGGACTATCTAGATTAACTAGCGGGCACTTGGATGATGCAGGTTCCCTAGCGGGCACTTGGACTATATAGGTTAATTAGCGGGCACTTGGACTATGGAGGTTAACTATCGGGCACTTGGACTGTCTAGGTTACCTAACGGGCACTTGGACTATGTAGGTTAATTAGCGGGCACTTGGACTATGTAGGTAACCTAACGGGCACTTGGACTATCTAGGTTAGGTAACGGGCACTTGGACAATCTTGGTTACCTAGCGGGAACTTGGAATATGTAGGTTAGCTAGCGGGCACTTGGACTATAGTTTAACTAGCGGGCACTTGGACTATATAGGTTACCTAGCGTGACTTGGACTATCTAAGTTAAAGAACGTGCACATGGACTATATAGGTAACCTAGCGGGCACTTGGACAGTATAGGTTACCTAGCGGGCACTTGGACTATCTAGGTTAACGAATGGGCACTTGGACTATGTAGGTTACCTAGCGGGCACTTGGACTATCTAGATTAGTAAACCGGAACTTGGAATATCTAGGTTACCTAGCGGGCACTTGGACTATGTAGGTTACCTTGCGGGCACTTGGCCTATCTAGGTTACCTAACGGGAACTTGGACTATATAGGTTTACTAGCGGACACTTGGACGATCTTGGTTAACTAGCGGGCACTTGGACAATGCAGGTTCCCTAGCGGGCACTATGAATATGTAGCTTCCCTACAGGGCACTTGGACGATATAGGTTCCCTATGGGCACTTGGACTATCTGGGTTCCCTAACGGGCACTTGGAATATGAAGATTCCCTATCGGGCACTTAGACTATGTAGGTTCCTCATTGGGCACTTGGACTATGTAGGTTCCCTATCGGGCACTTGGACTATGTAGGTTAACTAGCGGGCCCTTCGACTATCTAGGTTACCAACGGGCACTTGGACTATCTAGGTTAACTAGCGGGCACTTGTACAATGCAGGTTCCCTAGCGGGCACTTTGACTATGTAGCTTCCCTAGAGGGCACTTGGACTATATAGGTTCCCTATGGTTACTTGGACTATCTAGGTGCCCTAACGGGCACTTGGAATACGTAGGTTCCCTTTCGGACACTTGGACTATGTAGGTTCCTCAGCGGGCACTTGGACTATGTAGGTTAACTAGCGGGCACTTGGACTATCTAGGTTATCTAGCGGGCACTTGGATTTTGTAGGTTCCCTAGCGGGCACTTGGACTATGTAGGTTCCCTATCGGGCAGTTGGACTATGTAGGTTATCTAGCGGGCCCTTAGACTATCTAGGTTACATAGCGGGCACTTGGACTATGTATGTCCCCTAGCGGGCACTTGGACTATCTAGGTTAACTAGAGGGCCCTTTGACTATGTAGGTTAACTGAGGGGCACTTGGAATATCTAGGTTAACTAGCGGACCTTGGACTATGTAGGTTAACTAGCGGGCACTTGGGCGATCTAGGTTAACTAGCGGGCACTTGGACTATCTAGGTTAACTAGCGGGCACTTGGACTATCTAGATTAACTAGCGGGCACTTGAACGATGCAGTTTCCCTAGCGGGCACTTGGACTATATAGGTAAATTAGTGGGCACTTGGACTATGGAGGTTACCTAGAAGGCAATTGGACTATGGAGGTTACCTAGCGGGCACTTGGACTATCTAGGTTAGCTAACGGGTACTTGGACTATCTAGGTTACCTAGCGGGCACTTGGACTATGTAGGTTACCTAGCGGGCACTTGGACTATCTAGGTTACCTAACGGGCACTTGGACTATGCAGGTAACCTAGCGGGCACTTGAACTGTCTAAGTTACCTGCCGGCTCTTGGACTATGTAGGTTACCTAGCGGGCAATTGTACTATCTATGTTATCGAACGGGCACGTGGACTATGTAGGTAACCTCACGGGCACTTGGACTATCTAGGTTAGGTAACGGGCACTTTGACTATCTAGGTTACCTAGCGGGAACTTGGAATATGTAGGTTCCCTAGAGGGCACTTGGACTATAGGTTACCTAGTGGCCCTTGGACTATGTAGGTTACCTAGCGCGACTTGGACTATCTAAGTTAACGAACGTGCACTTGAACTATGTAGGTAACCTAGCAGGCACTTTTACAGTATAGGTTACCTAGCGGGCACTTGGACTATCTAGGTTAACGAATGGGCTCTTGGAATATGTAGGTTACCTAGCGGGCACTTGGACTATCTAGGTTAGCAAACCGGAACTTGGAATATCTAGGTTACCTAGCGGGCACATGGACTATGTAGGATCCCTATCGGACATTGTACTACTTAGGTTAACTAGCGGGCACTTTGACTATCTAGGTTAACTAGCGGGCACTTGAACTATCTAGGTCAACTAGCGGGCCATTGTACTATGTAGGTTAACTAGCGGGCACTTGGCCTATCTAGGTTACCTAACGGGAACTTGGACTATGTAGGTTTACCAGCGGACACTTGGACGATCTAGGTTAACTAGCGGGCACTTGGACAATGCAGGTTCCCTAGCGGGCACTATGAATATGTAGCTTCCCTAGAGGGCACTTGGACTATGTAGGTTCCCTATGGGCACTTGGACTATCTGGGTTCCCTAACGGGCCCTTGGCATATGAAGATTCCCTATCGGGCACTTGGACTATGTAGGTTTCTCATTGGGCACTTGGACTATGTAGGTTCCCTATCGGGCACTTGGACTTTGTAGGTTAACTAGCGGGCCCTTGGACTATCTAGGTTACCTATCGGGCACTTGGACTATCTAGGTTAACTAGAGGTCACTTGTACAATGCAGGTTCCCTAGCGGGCACTTTGACTATGTAGGTTCCCTAGAGGGCACTTGGACGATATAGGTTCCCTATGGGCACTTGGACTATCTAGGTGCCCTAATGGGCACTTGGAATACGTAGGTTCCCTTTCGGACACTTGGACTATGCAGGTTCCTCAGTGGGCACTTGGACTATGTAGGTTTACTAGCGGGCACTTGGACTATCTAGGTTACCTATCGGGCACTTGGACTATGCAGGTTCCCTAGCGGGCACTTGGACTATGTTCGTCCCTTAGTGGGCACTTGGACTATGTAGGTTCCCTATCGGGCAGTTGTACTATGTAGGTTAACTAGCAGGCCCGTAGACTATCTAGGTTACCTAGCGGGCACTTGAACTATGTACGTCCTCCAGCGGGGACTTGGAATATCTAGGTTAACTAGAGGGGCGTTGGACTATGTAGGTTAACTAGCAGGCCCTTGGACTATCTAGGTTACCTAGCGGGCACTTGGACTATCTAGGTTAACTAGAGGGCACTTGTACAATGCAGGTACCCTAGCGGGCACTTTGACTATGTAAGTTCCCTAGAGGGCACTTGGACTATATAGGTTCCCTATGGGCACTTGGACTATCTAGGTGCCCTAATGGGCACTTGGAATACGTAGGTTCCCTTTCGGACATTTGGACTATGTAGGTTCCTCAGCGGGCACTTGGAATATGTAGGTTAACTAGCGGGCACTTGGACTATCTAGGTTACCTAGCGGGCACTTGGACTATGTAGGTTCCCTAGCGAGCACTTGGACTATGTTCGTCCCTTAGCGAGCGCTTGGACTATGTAGGTTCCCTATCGGGCAGTTGGACTATGTAGGTTAACTAGCGGGCCCTTAGACTATCTAGGTTACCTAGCGGGCACTTGGACTATGTACTTCCCCTAGTGGGCACTTGGACTATCTACGTTAACTAGAGGGCCCTTGGACTATGTAGGTTAACTAGCGGGCACTTGGGCGATCTAGGTTAACTAGCGGGCACTTGGACGATCTAGGTTAACTATCGGCCACTTGGACTATCTAGCTTAACTAGCGGGCACTTGGACTATCTAGATTAACTAGCGGGCACATGGATGATGCAGGTTCCCTAGCGGGCACTTGGACTATATAGGTTAATTAGCGGGCACTTGGACTATGGAGGTTAACTATCGGGCACTTGGACTGTCTAGGTTACCTAACGGGCACTTGGACTATGTAGGTTAATTAGCGGGCACTTGGACTATGCAGGTAACCTAACGGGCACTTGGACTATCTAGGTTAGGTAACGGGCACTTGGACTATCTTGGTTACATAGCGGGAACTTGGAATATGTAGGTTACCTAGCGGGCACTTGGACTATAGTTTAACTAGCGGGCACTTGGATTATATAGGTTACCTAGCGGGCCTTTGGACTATGTAGGTTACCTAGCGCGACTTGGACTATCTAAGTTAACGAACGTGCACATGGACTATGTAGGTAACCTAGCGGGCACTTGGACAATATAGGTTACCTAGCGGGCACTTGGACTATCTAGGTTAACGAATGGGCACTTGGACTATGTAGGTTACCTAGCGGGCACTTGGACTATCTAGATTAGTAAACCGGAACTTGGAATATCTAGGTTACCTAGGGGGCACTTGGACTATGTAGGTTACCTTGCGGGCACTTGGCCTATCTAGGTTACCTAACGGGAACTTGGACTATGTAGGTTTACTAGCGGACACTTGGACGATCTTGGTTAACTAGCGGGCACTTGGATTATATAGGTTAACTAGCGGGCCCTTGGACTATGTAGGTTCCCTAGCGGGCACTTGGACTATGTAGGTTACCTAGCAGGCACTTGGACTGTCTAGGTTACCTAGCGGGCACTTGAACTATCTAGGTTAACGAACGGGCACTTGGACTATGTAGGTTAGCTAACAGGAACTTGGACTATCTAGGTTAACGAACGGGCACTTGGACTATGTAGGTTACCTAGCGGGCACTTGGACTATCTAGGTTAGCTAACGGGTACTTGGACTATCTAGGTTCCCTAGCGGGCACTTGGACTATGTAGGTTCCCTAGCAGGGCTTTGACTATCTAAGTTCTCTAACAGGCACTTGGACTATGTGGGTTCCCTAGCGGGCATTTGGACTATCTAGGTTACCTAACGGGCACTTGGACTATGTACGTTACTAGCGGGCATTTGGACTATGTAGGTTACCTAGCGGATACTTGGACTATGTAGGTTCCCCATCAGGGACATGGACAATGTAGGTTAACTAGCGGGCACTTGGACTATCTAGGTTAACTAGCGGGCCCTTGGACTATGTAGGTTAACTAGCGGGCTCTTGTACTTTCTAGGTTAACGAACGGGCACGTTGACTATGTAGGTAACCAAGCGGGCACTTGGACAGTCTAGGTTACCTAGAGGGCACTTGGAAAATCTAGGTTAATGAATGGGCACTTGGACTATGTAGGTTACCTCGCGGGCACTTAGACTATGTGGGTGCCCTAGCGGGCATTTGGACTATCTAGGTTACCTAACGGGCATTTGGACTATGTAGGTTCCCTAGCGGGCACTTGGATTATGTAGGTTCCCTTCTTGCACTTGGACTATGTAGGTTTCTAGCGGGCATTTGGACTATGTAGGTTACCTAGCGGGCATTTGGGCTATGTAGGTTCCCTAGCGGGCATTTGGACTATCTAGGTTACCTAACGGGCATTTGGACTACGTACGTTACTAGTGGGCATTTGGACTATGTAGGTTACCTAGCGGATACTTGGACTATGTAGGCTCCCCATCAGGGACTTGGACAATGTAGGTTAACTAGCGGGCACTTGGACTATCTAGGTTAACTAGAGGGCCCTTGGACTATGTAGGTTAACTAGCGGGCCCTTTGACGATCTAGGTTAGCAAAGGGGCACTTGGACTATGTAGGTTACCTAGCAGGCACTTGGACTGTGTAGGTTACCTAGCGGGCACTTGGACTATGCAGGTAACCTAGCGGGCACTTGGACTGTTTAAGTTACCTAGAGGGCACTTGGACTATAGGTTAACTAGCGGGCACTTGGACTATATAGGTTACCTAGTGGCCCTTACATTATGTTGGTTACCTAACGCGACTTGGACTATCTAAGTTAACGAACGTGCACTTGGACTATGTAAGTAACCTAGCGGGCACTTTTAGAGTATAGGTTACCTAGCGGGTACTTGGACTATCTAGGTTAGCAAACCGGAACTTGGAATATCTAGGTTACCTAGCGGGCACTTGGATTATGTAGGATCCCTATTGGACATTTGTACTACTTAGGTTAACTAGAGGGCACTTTGACTAGCGAGGTTAACTAGCGGGCACTTGGACTATCTATGTCAACTAGCGGGCCATTGTACTATGTAGGTTAACTAGCGGGCACTTGGCCTATCTAGGTTACCTAACGGGAACTTGGACTATGTAGGTTTACTAGCGGACCCTTGGACGATCTAGGATAACTAGCGGGCACTTGGACAATGCAGGTTCCCTTGCGGGCACTATGAATATGTAGTTTCCCTAGAGGGCACTTGGACCATATAGGTTCCCTATGGGCACTTGGACTATCTAGGTGCCCTAATGGGCACTTGGAATACGTAGGTTCCCTTTCGGACACTTGGAGTATGTAGGTTCCTCAGCGGGCACTTGGACTATGTAGGTTAACTAGCGGGCACTTGGACTATCTAGGTTACCTAGCGGGCACTTGGACTATGTAGGTTCCCTAGCGGGCACTTGGATTATGTTCGTCCCTTAGCGGGATCTTGGACTATGTAGGTTCCCTATCAGGCAGTTGGACTATGTAGGTTAACTAGCGGGCCCTTAGAATATCTAGGTTACCTAGCGGGCACTTGGACTATGTACGTCCCCTAGCAGGCACTTGGACTATCTAGGTTAAATAGAGGGCCCTTGGACTATGTAGGTTAACTAGCGGGCACTTGGACTATCTAGATTAACTAGCGGGCACTTGGACGATGCAGGTTCCCTAGCGGGCACTTGGACTATATAGGTTAATTAGCGGGCACTTGGACTATGGAGGTTACCTAGCGGGCACTTGGATTGTCTAGGTTACCTAACGGGCACTTGGACTATGTAGGTTAATTAGTGGGCACTTGGACTATGTAGGTTAATTAGCGGGCACTTGGACTATCTAGGTTAACGAACCGGAACGTGGACTATGTAGGTAACCTAATGGGCACTTGGAATATCTAGGTTAGGTAACGGGCACTTGGACTATCTAGGTTACCTAGCGGGAACTTGGAATATGTAGGTTACCTAGCGGGCACTTGGACTATAGTTTAACTAGCGGGCACTTGGACTAGATAGGTTACCTAGCGGCTCCTTGGTCTATGTATGTTACCTAGCGCAACTTGGACTATCTAAGTTAACGAACGTGCACATGGACTATGTAGGTAACCTAGCGGGCACTTGGACAGTATAGGTTACCTAGCGGGCACTTGGACTATCTAGGTTAACGAATGGGCACTTGGACTATGTAGGTTACCTACCGGGCCCTTGGACTATCTAGGTTAGTAAACCGGAACTTGGAATATCTAGGTTACCTAGCGGGCACTTGGACTATGTAGGTTACCTTGCGGGCACTTGGCCTATCTAGGTTACCTAACGGGAACTTGGACTATGTAGGTTTACTAGCGGACACTTGGACAATCTTGGTTAACTAGCGGGCACTTGGACAATGCAGGTTCCCTAGCGGGCACTATGAATATGTAGCTTCCCTAGAGGGCACTTGGACCATATAGGTTCCCTATGGGCACTTGGACTATCTGGGTTCCCTATCGGGCACTTGGACTATGTAGGTTCCCTATCGGGCACTTGGACTATGTAGGTTAACTAGCGGGCCCTTCGACTATCTAGGTTACCTAGCGGGCACTTGTACTATCTAGGTTAACTAGCGGGCACTTGTACAATGCAGGTTCCCTAGCGGGCACTTTGACTATGTAGCTTCCCTAGAGGGCACTTGGACTATATAGGTTCCCTATGGTTACTTGGACTATCTAGGTGCCCTAACGGGCACTTGGAATACGTAGGTTCCCTTTCGGACACTTCGTCTATGTAGGTTCCTCAGCGGGCATTTGGACTATGTAGGTTAACTAGCGGGCACTTGGACTATCTAGGTTGTCCAGCGGGCACTTGGACTATGTACGTCCCCTAGCGGGCACTTGGACTATCGAGGTTAACTAGAGGGCCCTTGGACTATGTAGGTTATCTAGAGGGCACTTGGACTATCTAGGTTAACTAACGGACCTTGGACTATGTAGGTTAACTAGCGGGCACTTGGACGATCTATGTTAACTAGCGGGCACTTGGACTATCTAGGTTAACTAGCGGGAACTTAGACTCTCTATGTTAACTGGCGGGCACTTGGACGATGCAGGTTCCCTAGAGGGCACTTGGACTATGTAGGTTCCCTAACGGGCACTTGGACTATGTAGGTCCCTTAGCGGGCACTTGGACTATGTTGGTTCCCTATCGGGCAGTTGGACTCTGTGGGTACCCTAACGGGCATTTGGACTATGTAGGTTCCCTAGCGGTCACTTGGACTATGTCGGTCCCTTAGCGGGCACTTGGACTATGTTGGTTCCCTATCGGGCAGTTGGACTATGTGGGTACCCTAGCGGGCATTTGGAGTATCTAGGTTACCTAGCAGGCACTTTGACTATCTAGGTTAACTAACGGGCACTTGGACTATGTAGGTTACCTAGCGGGCACTTGGACTATGTAGGTCCCTAGCGGGCACTGAGACTATGTAGGTTACCTAGCAGGCACTTGGACTGTATAGGTTACCTAGCGGGCACTTGAACTATCTAGGTTAACGAACGGACACTTGGACTATGTAGGTTAGCTAACAGGAACTTAGACTATCTAGGTTAACGAACGGGCACTTGGACTATGGAGGTTACCTAGCGGGCACTTGGACTATCTAGGTTAGCTAACGGGTACTTAGACTATCTAGGTTCCCTAGCGGGCACTTGGACTATGTAGGTTCCCTTGCAGGGCTTTGATTATGTAAGTTCTCTAATGGGCACTTGGGCTATGTGGGTTCCCTAGCGGGCATTTGGACTATATAGGTTACCTAACGGGCACTTGGACTATGTACGTTACTAGCGGGCATTTGGACTATGTAGGTTACCTAGCGGATACTTGGACTATGTAGGTTCCCCATCAGGGACTTGGACAATGTAGGTTAACTAGCGGGCACTTGGACTATCTAGGTTAACTAGCGGGCCCTTGGACTATGTAGGTTAACTAGCGGGCCCTTTGACGATCTAGGTTAGCAAACGGGCACTTGGACTATTTAGGTTACCTAGCAGGCACTTGGACTATCTAGGTTAACGAACGGGCACTTGGACTATGTAAGTTAGCTAACAGGAACTTGGACTATCTAGGTTAACGAACGGGCACTTGGACTATGGAGGTTACCTAGCGGGCACTTGAACTATGGAGGTTACCTAGCGGGCACTTGGACTATCTAGGTTAGCTAACGGGTACTTGGACTATCTAGGTTACCTAGTGGGCACTTGGACTATGTAGGTTACCTAGCGGGCACTTGGACTATCTAGGTTACCTAACGGGCACTTGGACTATGCAGGTAACCTAGCGGGCACTTGGACTGTTTAAGTTAACCAGCGGGCACTTGGACTGTGTAGGTTAACTAGCGGGCACTTGGACTATCTAGGTTACCTAACGGGCACCTGGACTATCTAGATTACCTAGTGGGCACTTGGATTCTAAAGGTTACCTAGCCGGCCCTTGGACTGTGTAGGTCACCTAGCGGGCAATTGGACTATCTAGGTTAACGAACGGGCACGTGGACTATGTAGGTAACCTAACGGGCACTTGGACTATCTAGGTTAGGTAACGGGCACTTGGACTATCTAGGTTACCTAGCGGAAACATGGAATATGTAGGTTACCTAGAGGGCACTTGGACTATAGGCTAACTAGCGGGCACTTGGGCTATATAGGTTACCTAGCGGCCCTTGGACTATGTTGGTTACCTACCGCGACTTGGACTATCTAAGTTAACGAAAGTGCACTTGGACTATGTAAGTAACCTAGCGGGCACTTGGACAGTATAGCTTAACTAGCAGGCACTTCGACTATCTAGGTTAACGAATGGGCACTTGTACTACGTAGGTTACCTAGCGGGCACTTGGACTATCTAGGTTAGCAAACCGGAACTTGGAATATCTAGGTTACCTAGCGGGCACTTGGACTATGTAGGATCCCTATCGGACATTTGTACTACTTAGGTTAACTAGCGGGCACTTTGACTATCTAGGTTAACTAGCTGGCACTTGGACTATCTAGGTCAACTAGCGGGCCATTGTACTATGTAGGTTAACTAGCGGGCACTTTGCCTATCTAGGTTACCTAACGGGAACTTGGACTATGGAGGTTACCTAGCGGGCACTTGGACTATCTAGGTTAGCTAACGGGTACTTGGACTATCTAGGTTACCTAGCGGGCACTTGGACTATGTAGGTTACCTAGCGGGCACTTGGACTATCTAGGTTACCTAACGGGCACTTGGACTATGAAGGTAACCTAGCGGGCACTTGAACTGTCTAAGTTACCTTCCGGCTCTTGGACTATGTAGGTTACCTAGCGGGCAATTGTACTATCTAGGTTAACGAACGGGCACGTGGACTATGTAGGTAACCTAACGGGCACTTGGACTATCTAGGTTAGGTAACTATCTATGCAGCTAACCTAGCGGGCACTTGAACTATCTAAGTTACCTGCCGGCTCTTGGACTATGTAGGTTACCTAGCGGGCAATTGGACTATCTAGGTTACCTAGCGGGAACTTGGAATATGTAGGTTACCTAGCGCGCACTTGGACTATGTACGTTACTAGCGGGCATTTGGACTATGTAGGTTACCTAGTGGATACTTGGACTATGTAGGTTCCCCATCAGGGACTTGGACAATGTAGGTTAACTAGCGGGCACTTGGACGATGCAGGTTCCCTAGCGGGCACTATGAATATGTAGCTTCCCTAGAGGGCACTTGGACCATATAGGTTCCCTATGGGCACTTGGACTATCTGGGTTCCCTAACAGGCCCTTGGAATATGAAGATTCCCTATCGGGCACTTGGACTATGTAGGTTCCTCATTGGGCACTTGGACTATGTAGGTTCCCTATCGGGCACTTGGACTATGTAGGTTAACTAGCGGGCCCTTCGACTATCTAGGTTACCTAGTGGGCACTTGGACTATCTAGGTTAACTAGCGGACACTTGTACAATGCAGGTTCCCTAGCGGGCACTTTGACTATGTAGCTTCCCTAGAGGGCACTTGGACTATATAGGTTCCCTATGGTTACTTGGACTATCTAGGTGCCCTAACGGGCACTTGGAATACGTAGGTTCCTTTTCGGACACTTGGACTATGTAGGTTCCTCAGCGGGCACTTGGACTATGTAGGTAATCTAGCGGGCACTTGGACTATCTAGGTTGCCCAGCGGGCACTTGGACTATGTACGTCCCCTAGCGGGCACTTGGACTATCGAAGTTAACTAGAGGGCCCTTGGACTATGTAGGTTAACTAAAGGGCACTTGGACTATCTAGGTTAACTAACGGACCTTGGACTATGTAGGTTAACTAGCGGGCACTTGGACTATCTAGGTTAACTAGCGGGCACATGGACGATGCAGGTTCCCTAGAGGGCACTTGGAATATGTAGGTTCCCTAACGGGCACTTGGACTATGTAGGTCCCTTAGCGGGCACTTGGACTATGTTGGTTCCCTATCGGGCAGTTGGACTCTGTGGGTATCCTAGCGGGCATTTGGACTATCTAGGTTACCTAGAAGGCACTTTGACTATCTAGGTAAACTAACGGGCACTTGGAATATGTAGGTTCCCTAGCGGGCACTTGGACTATGTAGGTTACCTAGCAGGCACTTGGACTGTCTAGGTTACCTAGCGGGCACTTGAACTATCTAGGTTAACGAACAGGCACTTGGACTATGTAGGTTAGCTAACAGGAACTTGGACTATCTAGGTTAACGAACGGGCACTTGGACTATGGAGGTTACCAAGAGGGCACTTGGACTATCTAGGTTAGCTAACGGGTACTTGGACTATCTAGGTTCCCTAGCGGGCACTTGGACTATGTAGGTTCCCTAGCAGGGCTTTGACTATGTAAGTTCTCTAACGGGCACTTGGACTATGTGGGTTCCCTAGCGGGCATTTGGACTATCTAGGTTACCTAACGGGCACTTGGACTATGTACGTTACTAGCGGGCATTTGGACTATGTACGTTACCTAGCGGATACTTGGATAATGTAGGTTCCCCATCAGGGACTTGGACAATGTAGGTTAACTAGCGGGCACTTGGACTATCTAGGTTAACTAGCGGGCACTTGGACTATGTAGGTTACCTAGCAGGCACTTGGACTGTCTAGGTTACCTAGCGGGCACTTGAACTATCTAGGTTAACGAACGGGCACTTGGACTATGTAGGTTAGCTAACAGGATCTTGGACTATCTAGGTTAACGAACGGGCACTTGGATTATGTAGGTTACCTAGCGGGCACTTGGACTATCTAGGTTAGCTAACGGGTACTTGGACTATCTAGGTTCCCTAGCGGGCACTTGGACTATTTAGGTTCCCTAGCAGGGCTTTGACTATGTAAGTTCTCTAACGGGCACTTGGACTATGTGGGTTCCCTAGCGGGCATTTGGACTATCTAGGTTACCTAACGGGCACTTGGACTATGTACGTTACTAGCGGGCATTTGGACTATGTAGGTTACCTAGCGGATACTTGGACTATGTAGGTTCCCCATCAGGGACTTGGACAATGTAGGTTAACTAGCGGGCACTTGGACTATCTAGGTTAACTAGCGGGCCCTTGCACTATGTAGGTTAACTAGCGGGCTCTTGTACTATCTAGGTTAACGAACGGGCACGTGGACTATGTAGGTAACCAAGCGGGCACTTGGACAGTCTAGGTTACCTAGAGGGCACTTGGAAAATCTAGGTTAATGAATCGGCACTTGGACTATGTAGGTTACCTCGCGGGCACTTAGACTATGTGGGTAACCTAGCGGGCATTTGGACTATCTAGGTTACCTAACGGGCATTTGGGCTATGTAGGTTCCCTAGCGGGCACTTGGATTATGTAGGTTCCCTTCTTGCACTTGGACTATGTAGGTTTCTAGCGGGCATTTGGACTATGTAGGTTACCTAACGGGCATTTGGACTACGTACGTTACTAGTGGGCATTTGGACTATGTAGGTTACCTAGCGGATACTTGGACTATGTAGGTTCCCCATCAGGGACTTGGACAATGTAGGTTAACTAGCGGGCACTTGGACTATCTAGGTTAACTAGAGGGCCCTTGGACTATGTAGGTTAGCTAGCGGGCCCTTTGACGATCTAGGTTAGCAAACGGGCACTTGGACTATGTAGGTTACCTAGCAGGCACTTGCACTGTCTAGGTTAACTAGCGGGCACTTGAACTATCTAGGTTAACGAACGGGCACTTGGACTATGGAGGTTAGCTAACAGGAACTTGGACTATCTAGGTTAACGAACGGGCACTTGGACTATGGAGGTTACCTAGCGGACACTTGGACTATCTAGGTTAGCTAACGGGTACTTGGACTATCTAGGTTACTTAGCGGGCACTTGGACTATGTAGGTTCCCTAGCAGGGCTTTGACTATGTAAGTTCTCTAGCGGGCACTTGGACTATGTGGGTTCCCTAGCGGGCATTTGGACTATCTAGGTTACCTAACGGGCACTTGGACTATGTACGTTACTAGCGGGCATTTGGACTATGTAGGTTACCTAGCGGATACTTGGACTATGTAGGTTCCCCATCAGGGACTTGGACAATGTATGTTAACTAGCGGGCACTTGGACAATGCAGGTTCCCTAGCGGGCACTATGAATATGTAGCTTCCCTAGAGGGAACTTGGACTATATAGGTTCCCTATGGGCACTTGGACAATCTGGGTTCCCTAACGGGCACTTGGAATATGAAGATTCCCTATCGGGCACTTGGACTATGTAGGTTCCTCATTGGGCACTTGGACTATGTAGGTTAACTAGCGGGTCCTTGGACTATCTAGGTTACCTAGCGGGCACTTGGACTATCTAGATTAACTAGCGGGCACATGGATGATGCAGGTTCCCTAGCGGGCACTTGGACTATATAGGTTAATTAGCGGGCACTTGGACTATGGAGGTTAACTATCGGGCACTTGGACTGTCTAGGTTACCTAACGGGCACTTGGACTATGTAGGTTAATTAGCGGGCACTTGGACTATGCAGGTAACCTAACGGGCACTTGGACTATCTAGGTTAGGTAACGGGCACTTGGACTATCTTGGTTACATAGCGGGAACTTGGAATATGTAGGTTACCTAGCGGGCACTTGGACTATAGTTTAACTAGCGGGCACTTGGATTATATAGGTTACCTAGCGGGCCTTTGGACTATGTAGGTTACCTAGCGCGACTTGGACTATCTAAGTTAACGAACGTGCACATGGACTATGTAGGTAACCTAGCGGGCATTTGGACAATATAGGTTACCTAGCGGGCACTTGGACTATCTAGGTTAACGAATGGGCACTTGGACTATGTAGGTTACCTAGCGGGCACTTGGACTATCTAGATTAGTAAACCGGAACTTGGAATATCTAGGTTACCTAGGGGGCACTTGGACTATGTAGGTTACCTTGCGGGCACTTGGCCTATCTAGGTTACCTAACGGGAACTTGGACTATGTAGGTTTACTAGCGGACACTTGGACGATCTTGGTTAACTAGCGGGCACTTGGATTATATAGGTTAACTAGCGGGCCCTTGGACTATGTAGGTTCCCTAGCGGGCACTTGGACTATGTAGGTTACCTAGCAGGCACTTGGACTGTCTAGGTTACCTAGCGGGCACTTGAACTATCTAGGTTAACGAACGGGCACTTGGACTATGTAGGTTAGCTAACAGGAACTTGGACTATCTAGGTTAACGAACGGGCACTTGGACTATGTAGGTTACCTAGCGGGCACTTGGACTATCTAGGTTAGCTAACGGGTACTTGGACTATCTAGGTTCCCTAGCGGGCACTTGGACTATGTAGGTTCCCTAGCAGGGCTTTGACTATCTAAGTTCTCTAACAGGCACTTGGACTATGTGGGTTCCCTAGCGGGCATTTGGACTATCTAGGTTACCTAACGGGCACTTGGACTATGTACGTTACTAGCGGGCATTTGGACTATGTAGGTTACCTAGCGGATACTTGGACTATGTAGGTTCCCCATCAGGGACATGGACAATGTAGGTTAACTAGCGGGCACTTGGACTATCTAGGTTAACTAGCGGGCCCTTGGACTATGTAGGTTAACTAGCGGGCTCTTGTACTTTCTAGGTTAACGAACGGGCACGTTGACTATGTAGGTAACCAAGCGGGCACTTGGACAGTCTAGGTTACCTAGAGGGCACTTGGAAAATCTAGGTTAATGAATGGGCACTTGGACTATGTAGGTTACCTCGCGGGCACTTAGACTATGTGGGTGCCCTAGCGGGCATTTGGACTATCTAGGTTACCTAACGGGCATTTGGACTATGTAGGTTCCCTAGCGGGCACTTGGATTATGTAGGTTCCCTTCTTGCACTTGGACTATGTAGGTTTCTAGCGGGCATTTGGACTATGTAGGTTACCTAGCGGGCATTTGGGCTATGTAGGTTCCCTAGCGGGCATTTGGACTATCTAGGTTACCTAACGGGCATTTGGACTACGTACGTTACTAGTGGGCATTTGGACTATGTAGGTTACCTAGCGGATACTTGGACTATGTAGGCTCCCCATCAGGGACTTGGACAATGTAGGTTAACTAGCGGGCACTTGGACTATCTAGGTTAACTAGAGGGCCCTTGGACTATGTAGGTTAACTAGCGGGCCCTTTGACGATCTAGGTTAGCAAAGGGGCACTTGGACTATGTAGGTTACCTAGCAGGCACTTGGACTGTGTAGGTTACCTAGCGGGCACTTGGACTATGCAGGTAACCTAGCGGGCACTTGGACTGTTTAAGTTACCTAGAGGGCACTTGGACTATAGGTTAACTAGCGGGCACTTGGACTATATAGGTTACCTAGTGGCCCTTACATTATGTTGGTTACCTAACGCGACTTGGACTATCTAAGTTAACGAACGTGCACTTGGACTATGTAAGTAACCTAGCGGGCACTTTTAGAGTATAGGTTACCTAGCGGGTACTTGGACTATCTAGGTTAGCAAACCGGAACTTGGAATATCTAGGTTACCTAGCGGGCACTTGGATTATGTAGGATCCCTATTGGACATTTGTACTACTTAGGTTAACTAGAGGGCACTTTGACTAGCGAGGTTAACTAGCGGGCACTTGGACTATCTATGTCAACTAGCGGGCCATTGTACTATGTAGGTTAACTAGCGGGCACTTGGCCTATCTAGGTTACCTAACGGGAACTTGGACTATGTAGGTTTACTAGCGGACCCTTGGACGATCTAGGATAACTAGCGGGCACTTGGACAATGCAGGTTCCCTTGCGGGCACTATGAATATGTAGTTTCCCTAGAGGGCACTTGGACCATATAGGTTCCCTATGGGCACTTGGACTATCTAGGTGCCCTAATGGGCACTTGGAATACGTAGGTTCCCTTTCGGACACTTGGAGTATGTAGGTTCCTCAGCGGGCACTTGGACTATGTAGGTTAACTAGCGGGCACTTGGACTATCTAGGTTACCTAGCGGGCACTTGGACTATGTAGGTTCCCTAGCGGGCACTTGGATTATGTTCGTCCCTTAGCGGGATCTTGGACTATGTAGGTTCCCTATCAGGCAGTTGGACTATGTAGGTTAACTAGCGGGCCCTTAGAATATCTAGGTTACCTAGCGGGCACTTGGACTATGTACGTCCCCTAGCAGGCACTTGGACTATCTAGGTTAAATAGAGGGCCCTTGGACTATGTAGGTTAACTAGCGGGCACTTGGACTATCTAGATTAACTAGCGGGCACTTGGACGATGCAGGTTCCCTAGCGGGCACTTGGACTATATAGGTTAATTAGCGGGCACTTGGACTATGGAGGTTACCTAGCGGGCACTTGGATTGTCTAGGTTACCTAACGGGCACTTGGACTATGTAGGTTAATTAGTGGGCACTTGGACTATGTAGGTTAATTAGCGGGCACTTGGACTATCTAGGTTAACGAACCGGAACGTGGACTATGTAGGTAACCTAATGGGCACTTGGAATATCTAGGTTAGGTAACGGGCACTTGGACTATCTAGGTTACCTAGCGGGAACTTGGAATATGTAGGTTACCTAGCGGGCACTTGGACTATAGTTTAACTAGCGGGCACTTGGACTAGATAGGTTACCTAGCGGCTCCTTGGTCTATGTATGTTACCTAGCGCAACTTGGACTATCTAAGTTAACGAACGTGCACATGGACTATGTAGGTAACCTAGCGGGCACTTGGACAGTATAGGTTACCTAGCGGGCACTTGGACTATCTAGGTTAACGAATGGGCACTTGGACTATGTAGGTTACCTACCGGGCCCTTGGACTATCTAGGTTAGTAAACCGGAACTTGGAATATCTAGGTTACCTAGCGGGCACTTGGACTATGTAGGTTACCTTGCGGGCACTTGGCCTATCTAGGTTACCTAACGGGAACTTGGACTATGTAGGTTTACTAGCGGACACTTGGACAATCTTGGTTAACTAGCGGGCACTTGGACAATGCAGGTTCCCTAGCGGGCACTATGAATATGTAGCTTCCCTAGAGGGCACTTGGACCATATAGGTTCCCTATGGGCACTTGGACTATCTGGGTTCCCTATCGGGCACTTGGACTATGTAGGTTCCCTATCGGGCACTTGGACTATGTAGGTTAACTAGCGGGCCCTTCGACTATCTAGGTTACCTAGCGGGCACTTGTACTATCTAGGTTAACTAGCGGGCACTTGTACAATGCAGGTTCCCTAGCGGGCACTTTGACTATGTAGCTTCCCTAGAGGGCACTTGGACTATATAGGTTCCCTATGGTTACTTGGACTATCTAGGTGCCCTAACGGGCACTTGGAATACGTAGGTTCCCTTTCGGACACTTCGTCTATGTAGGTTCCTCAGCGGGCATTTGGACTATGTAGGTTAACTAGCGGGCACTTGGACTATCTAGGTTGTCCAGCGGGCACTTGGACTATGTACGTCCCCTAGCGGGCACTTGGACTATCGAGGTTAACTAGAGGGCCCTTGGACTATGTAGGTTATCTAGAGGGCACTTGGACTATCTAGGTTAACTAACGGACCTTGGACTATGTAGGTTAACTAGCGGGCACTTGGACGATCTATGTTAACTAGCGGGCACTTGGACTATCTAGGTTAACTAGCGGGAACTTAGACTCTCTATGTTAACTGGCGGGCACTTGGACGATGCAGGTTCCCTAGAGGGCACTTGGACTATGTAGGTTCCCTAACGGGCACTTGGACTATGTAGGTCCCTTAGCGGGCACTTGGACTATGTTGGTTCCCTATCGGGCAGTTGGACTCTGTGGGTACCCTAACGGGCATTTGGACTATGTAGGTTCCCTAGCGGTCACTTGGACTATGTCGGTCCCTTAGCGGGCACTTGGACTATGTTGGTTCCCTATCGGGCAGTTGGACTATGTGGGTACCCTAGCGGGCATTTGGAGTATCTAGGTTACCTAGCAGGCACTTTGACTATCTAGGTTAACTAACGGGCACTTGGACTATGTAGGTTACCTAGCGGGCACTTGGACTATGTAGGTCCCTAGCGGGCACTGAGACTATGTAGGTTACCTAGCAGGCACTTGGACTGTATAGGTTACCTAGCGGGCACTTGAACTATCTAGGTTAACGAACGGACACTTGGACTATGTAGGTTAGCTAACAGGAACTTAGACTATCTAGGTTAACGAACGGGCACTTGGACTATGGAGGTTACCTAGCGGGCACTTGGACTATCTAGGTTAGCTAACGGGTACTTAGACTATCTAGGTTCCCTAGCGGGCACTTGGACTATGTAGGTTCCCTTGCAGGGCTTTGATTATGTAAGTTCTCTAATGGGCACTTGGGCTATGTGGGTTCCCTAGCGGGCATTTGGACTATATAGGTTACCTAACGGGCACTTGGACTATGTACGTTACTAGCGGGCATTTGGACTATGTAGGTTACCTAGCGGATACTTGGACTATGTAGGTTCCCCATCAGGGACTTGGACAATGTAGGTTAACTAGCGGGCACTTGGACTATCTAGGTTAACTAGCGGGCCCTTGGACTATGTAGGTTAACTAGCGGGCCCTTTGACGATCTAGGTTAGCAAACGGGCACTTGGACTATTTAGGTTACCTAGCAGGCACTTGGACTATCTAGGTTAACGAACGGGCACTTGGACTATGTAAGTTAGCTAACAGGAACTTGGACTATCTAGGTTAACGAACGGGCACTTGGACTATGGAGGTTACCTAGCGGGCACTTGAACTATGGAGGTTACCTAGCGGGCACTTGGACTATCTAGGTTAGCTAACGGGTACTTGGACTATCTAGGTTACCTAGTGGGCACTTGGACTATGTAGGTTACCTAGCGGGCACTTGGACTATCTAGGTTACCTAACGGGCACTTGGACTATGCAGGTAACCTAGCGGGCACTTGGACTGTTTAAGTTAACCAGCGGGCACTTGGACTGTGTAGGTTAACTAGCGGGCACTTGGACTATCTAGGTTACCTAACGGGCACCTGGACTATCTAGATTACCTAGTGGGCACTTGGATTCTAAAGGTTACCTAGCCGGCCCTTGGACTGTGTAGGTTACCTAGCGGGCAATTGGACTATCTAGGTTAACGAACGGGCACGTGGACTATGTAGGTAACCTAACGGGCACTTGGACTATCTAGGTTAGGTAACGGGCACTTGGACTATCTAGGTTACCTAGCGGAAACATGGAATATGTAGGTTACCTAGAGGGCACTTGGACTATAGGCTAACTAGCGGGCACTTGGGCTATATAGGTTACCTAGCGGCCCTTGGACTATGTTGGTTACCTACCGCGACTTGGACTATCTAAGTTAACGAAAGTGCACTTGGACTATGTAAGTAACCTAGCGGGCACTTGGACAGTATAGCTTAACTAGCAGGCACTTCGACTATCTAGGTTAACGAATGGGCACTTGTACTACGTAGGTTACCTAGCGGGCACTTGGACTATCTAGGTTAGCAAACCGGAACTTGGAATATCTAGGTTACCTAGCGGGCACTTGGACTATGTAGGATCCCTATCGGACATTTGTACTACTTAGGTTAACTAGCGGGCACTTTGACTATCTAGGTTAACTAGCTGGCACTTGGACTATCTAGGTCAACTAGCGGGCCATTGTACTATGTAGGTTAACTAGCGGGCACTTTGCCTATCTAGGTTACCTAACGGGAACTTGGACTATGGAGGTTACCTAGCGGGCACTTGGACTATCTAGGTTAGCTAACGGGTACTTGGACTATCTAGGTTACCTAGCGGGCACTTGGACTATGTAGGTTACCTAGCGGGCACTTGGACTATCTAGGTTACCTAACGGGCACTTGGACTATGAAGGTAACCTAGCGGGCACTTGAACTGTCTAAGTTACCTTCCGGCTCTTGGACTATGTAGGTTACCTAGCGGGCAATTGTACTATCTAGGTTAACGAACGGGCACGTGGACTATGTAGGTAACCTAACGGGCACTTGGACTATCTAGGTTAGGTAACTATCTATGCAGCTAACCTAGCGGGCACTTGAACTATCTAAGTTACCTGCCGGCTCTTGGACTATGTAGGTTACCTAGCGGGCAATTGGACTATCTAGGTTACCTAGCGGGAACTTGGAATATGTAGGTTACCTAGCGCGCACTTGGACTATGTACGTTACTAGCGGGCATTTGGACTATGTAGGTTACCTAGTGGATACTTGGACTATGTAGGTTCCCCATCAGGGACTTGGACAATGTAGGTTAACTAGCGGGCACTTGGACGATGCAGGTTCCCTAGCGGGCACTATGAATATGTAGCTTCCCTAGAGGGCACTTGGACCATATAGGTTCCCTATGGGCACTTGGACTATCTGGGTTCCCTAACAGGCCCTTGGAATATGAAGATTCCCTATCGGGCACTTGGACTATGTAGGTTCCTCATTGGGCACTTGGACTATGTAGGTTCCCTATCGGGCACTTGGACTATGTAGGTTAACTAGCGGGCCCTTCGACTATCTAGGTTACCTAGTGGGCACTTGGACTATCTAGGTTAACTAGCGGACACTTGTACAATGCAGGTTCCCTAGCGGGCACTTTGACTATGTAGCTTCCCTAGAGGGCACTTGGACTATATAGGTTCCCTATGGTTACTTGGACTATCTAGGTGCCCTAACGGGCACTTGGAATACGTAGGTTCCTTTTCGGACACTTGGACTATGTAGGTTCCTCAGCGGGCACTTGGACTATGTAGGTAATCTAGCGGGCACTTGGACTATCTAGGTTGCCCAGCGGGCACTTGGACTATGTACGTCCCCTAGCGGGCACTTGGACTATCGAAGTTAACTAGAGGGCCCTTGGACTATGTAGGTTAACTAAAGGGCACTTGGACTATCTAGGTTAACTAACGGACCTTGGACTATGTAGGTTAACTAGCGGGCACTTGGACTATCTAGGTTAACTAGCGGGCACATGGACGATGCAGGTTCCCTAGAGGGCACTTGGAATATGTAGGTTCCCTAACGGGCACTTGGACTATGTAGGTCCCTTAGCGGGCACTTGGACTATGTTGGTTCCCTATCGGGCAGTTGGACTCTGTGGGTATCCTAGCGGGCATTTGGACTATCTAGGTTACCTAGAAGGCACTTTGACTATGTAGGTAAACTAACGGGCACTTGGAATATGTAGGTTCCCTAGCGGGCACTTGGACTATGTAGGTTACCTAGCAGGCACTTGGACTGTCTAGGTTACCTAGCGGGCACTTGAACTATCTAGGTTAACGAACAGGCACTTGGACTATGTAGGTTAGCTAACAGGAACTTGGACTATCTAGGTTAACGAACGGGCACTTGGACTATGGAGGTTACCAAGAGGGCACTTGGACTATCTAGGTTAGCTAACGGGTACTTGGACTATCTAGGTTCCCTAGCGGGCACTTGGACTATGTAGGTTCCCTAGCAGGGCTTTGACTATGTAAGTTCTCTAACGGGCACTTGGACTATGTGGGTTCCCTAGCGGGCATTTGGACTATCTAGGTTACCTAACGGGCACTTGGACTATGTACGTTACTAGCGGGCATTTGGACTATGTACGTTACCTAGCGGATACTTGGATAATGTAGGTTCCCCATCAGGGACTTGGACAATGTAGGTTAACTAGCGGGCACTTGGACTATCTAGGTTAACTAGCGGGCACTTGGACTATGTAGGTTACCTAGCAGGCACTTGGACTGTCTAGGTTACCTAGCGGGCACTTGAACTATCTAGGTTAACGAACGGGCACTTGGACTATGTAGGTTAGCTAACAGGATCTTGGACTATCTAGGTTAACGAACGGGCACTTGGATTATGTAGGTTACCTAGCGGGCACTTGGACTATCTAGGTTAGCTAACGGGTACTTGGACTATCTAGGTTCCCTAGCGGGCACTTGGACTATTTAGGTTCCCTAGCAGGGCTTTGACTATGTAAGTTCTCTAACGGGCACTTGGACTATGTGGGTTCCCTAGCGGGCATTTGGACTATCTAGGTTACCTAACGGGCACTTGGACTATGTACGTTACTAGCGGGCATTTGGACTATGTAGGTTACCTAGCGGATACTTGGACTATGTAGGTTCCCCATCAGGGACTTGGACAATGTAGGTTAACTAGCGGGCACTTGGACTATCTAGGTTAACTAGCGGGCCCTTGCACTATGTAGGTTAACTAGCGGGCTCTTGTACTATCTAGGTTAACGAACGGGCACGTGGACTATGTAGGTAACCAAGCGGGCACTTGGACAGTCTAGGTTACCTAGAGGGCACTTGGAAAATCTAGGTTAATGAATCGGCACTTGGACTATGTAGGTTACCTCGCGGGCACTTAGACTATGTGGGTAACCTAGCGGGCATTTGGACTATCTAGGTTACCTAACGGGCATTTGGGCTATGTAGGTTCCCTAGCGGGCACTTGGATTATGTAGGTTCCCTTCTTGCACTTGGACTATGTAGGTTTCTAGCGGGCATTTGGACTATGTAGGTTACCTAACGGGCATTTGGACTACGTACGTTACTAGTGGGCATTTGGACTATGTAGGTTACCTAGCGGATACTTGGACTATGTAGGTTCCCCATCAGGGACTTGGACAATGTAGGTTAACTAGCGGGCACTTGGACTATCTAGGTTAACTAGAGGGCCCTTGGACTATGTAGGTTAGCTAGCGGGCCCTTTGACGATCTAGGTTAGCAAACGGGCACTTGGACTATGTAGGTTACCTAGCAGGCACTTGCACTGTCTAGGTTAACTAGCGGGCACTTGAACTATCTAGGTTAACGAACGGGCACTTGGACTATGGAGGTTAGCTAACAGGAACTTGGACTATCTAGGTTAACGAACGGGCACTTGGACTATGGAGGTTACCTAGCGGACACTTGGACTATCTAGGTTAGCTAACGGGTACTTGGACTATCTAGGTTACTTAGCGGGCACTTGGACTATGTAGGTTCCCTAGCAGGGCTTTGACTATGTAAGTTCTCTAGCGGGCACTTGGACTATGTGGGTTCCCTAGCGGGCATTTGGACTATCTAGGTTACCTAACGGGCACTTGGACTATGTACGTTACTAGCGGGCATTTGGACTATGTAGGTTACCTAGCGGATACTTGGACTATGTAGGTTCCCCATCAGGGACTTGGACAATGTATGTTAACTAGCGGGCACTTGGACAATGCAGGTTCCCTAGCGGGCACTATGAATATGTAGCTTCCCTAGAGGGAACTTGGACTATATAGGTTCCCTATGGGCACTTGGACAATCTGGGTTCCCTAACGGGCACTTGGAATATGAAGATTCCCTATCGGGCACTTGGACTATGTAGGTTCCTCATTGGGCACTTGGACTATGTAGGTTAACTAGCGGGTCCTTGGACTATCTAGGTTACCTAGCGGGCACTTGGACTATCTAGGTTAACTAGTGGGCACTTGTACAATGCAGGTTCCCTAGCGGGCACTTGGACTATATAGGTTCCCTATGGGCACTTGGACTATCTAGGTGCCCTAATGGGGACTTGGAATACGTAGGTTCCCTTTCGGACACTTGGACTATGTAGGTTCCTCAGCGGGCACTTGGACTATGTAGGTTAACTAGCGGGCACTTGGACTATCTAGGTTACCTAGCGAGCACTTGGACTATGTAGGTTCCCTAGCGGGCACTTGGACTATGTTCGTACCTTAGCGGACACTTGGACTATGTAGGTTCCCTATCGGGCAGTTGGACTATGTAGGTTAACTAGCGGGCCCTTAGACTATCTAGGTTACCTAGCGTGCACTTGGACTATGTACGTCCCCAAGCGGGCACTTGGACTATCTAGGTTAAATAGAGGGCCCTTGGACTATGTAGGTTAACTAGCGGGCACTTGGAATATCTAGGTTAACTAGCGGACCTTGGACTATGTAGGTTAACTAGCGGGCACTTGAAATATCTAGGTTAACTAGCGGCCACTTGGATTATCTAGCTTAACTAGCGGGCACTTGGACTATCTAGATTAACTAGCGGGCACTTGTACGATGCAGGTTCCCTAACGGGCACTTGGACTATATAGGTTTATTAGCGGGCACTTGGACTATGGAGGTTACCTAGCGGGCACTTGGACTGTCTAGGTTACCTAATGGGCACATGGACTATGTAGGTTAATTAGCGGGCACTTGGACTATGTAGGTTACCTAGCGGGCACTTGGACTATCTAGGTTAACGAACCGGCACGTGGACTATGTAGGTAACCTAACGGGCACTTGGACTATGTAGGTTAGGTAACGTGCACTTGGACTATCTAGGTTACCTAGCGGGAACTTGGAATATGTAGGTTACCTAGCGGGCACTTGGACTATAGTTTAACTAGCGGGCACTTGGACTATATAGGTTACCTAGCGGGCCCTTGGACTATATAGGTTACCTAGCGCGACTTGGACTATCTAAGTTAACGAACGTGCACTTGGACTATGTAGGTAACCTAGCGGGCACTTGGACAGTATAGGTTACCTAGCGGGCACTTGGACTGTCTAGGTTAACGAATGGGCACTTGGACTATGTAGGTTACCTAGCGGGCACTTGGACTATCTAGGTTAGTGAACTGGAACTTGGAATATCTAGGTTACCTAGCGGGCACTTGGACTATGTAGGTTACCTTGCGGGCACTTGGCCTATCTAGGTTACCTAACGGGAACTTGGACTATGTAGGTTTACTAGCAGACACTTGGACAATCTTGGTTAACTAGCGGGCACTTGGACAATGCAGGTTCCCTAGCGGGCACTATGAATATGTAGCTTCCCTAGAGGGCACTTGGACCATATAGGTTCCCTATGGGCACTTGGACTATCTGGTTTCCCTAACGGGCACTTGGAATATAAAGTTTCCCTATCGGGCACGTGGACTATGTAGGTTCCTCATTGGGCACTTGGACTATGTAGGTTACCCATCGGGCACTTGGACTATGTAGGTTAACTAGCGGGCCCTTTGACGATCTAGGTTAGCAAACGGGCACTTGGACTATGTAGGTTACCTAGCAGGCACTTGGACTGTCTAGGTTACCTAGCGGGCACTTGAACTATCTAGGTTAACGAACGGGCACTTGGACTATGTAGGTTAGCTAACAGGAACTTGGACTATCTAGGTTAACGAACGGGCACTTGGACTATGGAGGTTACCTAGCGGGCACTTGGACTATGGAGGTTACCTAGCGGGCACTTGGACTATCTAGGTTAGCTAATGGGTACTTGGACTATCTAGGTTACCTAGCGGGCACTTGGACTATGTAGGTTCCCTAGCAGGGCTTTGACTATGTAAGTTCTTTAACGGGCACTTGGACTATGTGGGTTCCCTAGCGGGCATTTGGACTATCTAGGTTACCTAACGGGCACTTGGACTATGTACGTTACTTGCGGGCATTTGGACTATGTAGGTTACCTAGCGGATACTTGGACTATGTAGGTTCCCCATCAGGGACTTGGACAATGTAGGTTAACTAGCGGGCACTTGGACTATCTAGGTTAACTAGCGGGCCCTTGGACTATGTAGGTTAACTAGCGGGCTCTTGTACTATCTAGGTTAACGAACGGGCACGTGGACTATGTAGGTAACCAAGCGGGCACTTGGACAGTCTAGGTTACCTAGAGGGCACTTGGAAAATCTAGGTTAATGAATGTGCACTTGGACAATGTAGGTTACCTCGCGGGCACTTAGACTATGTGGGTACCCTAGCGGGCATTTGGACTATCTAGGTTACCTAACGGGCATTTGGAATATGTAGGTTCCCTAGCGGGAACTTGGATTACGTAGGTTCCCTTCTTGCACTTGGACTATGTAGGTTTCTAGTGGGCATTTGGACTATGTAGGTTACCTAGCGGGCACTTGGGCTATGTAGGTTCCCTAGCGGGCATTTGGACTATCTAGGTTACCTAACGGGCATTTGGACTACGTACGTTACTAGTGGGCATTTGGACTATGTAGGTTACCTAGCGGATACTTGGACTATGTACGTTCCCCATCAGGGACTTGGACAATGTAGGTTAACTAGCGGGCACTTGGACTATCTAGGTTAACTAGAGGGCCCTTGGACTATGTAGGTTAACTAGCGGGCCCTTTGACGATCTAGGTTAGCAAACGGGCACTTGGACTATGTAGGTTACCTAGCAGGCACTTGGACTGTCTAGGTAACCTAGCGGGCACTTGAACTATCTAGGTTAACGAACGGGCACTTGGACTATGTAGGTTAGCTAACAGGAATTTGGACTATCTAGGTTAACGAACGGGCACTTGGACTATGGATGTTACCTAGCGGGCACTTGGACTATGGAGGTTACCTAGCGGGCACTTGGACTATCTAGGTTTCCTAACGGGCACTTGGACTATGCAGGTAACCTAGCGGTCACTTGGACTGTTTAAGTTACCTAGAGGGCACTTGGACTATAGGTTAACTAGCGGGCACTTGGACTATATAGGTTACCTAGCGGCCCTTAGACTATGTTGGTTACCTACCGCGACTTGGACTATCTAAGTTAACGAACGTGCACTTGGACTATGTAAGTAACCTAGCGGGCACTTGGACAGTATAGGTTACATAGCGGGCACTTGACTATCTAGGTTAGCAAACCGGA
Source organism: Tenrec ecaudatus (assembly GCF_050624435.1). Lineage (NCBI taxonomy): Eukaryota > Metazoa > Chordata > Mammalia > Afrosoricida > Tenrecidae > Tenrec > Tenrec ecaudatus. The sequence goes on from NW_027457977.1 coordinate 161,863, forward strand.
ACTTGGAATATCTAGGTTACCTAGCGGGCACTTGGATTATGTAGGATCCCTATTGGACATTTGTACTACTTAGGTTAACTAGCGGGCACTTGGACTATCTAGGTTAACTAGCGGGCACTTGGACTATCTAGGTCAACTAGCGGGCCATTGTACTATGTAGGTTAACTAGCGGGCACTTGGCCTATCTAGGTTACCTAACGGGAACTTGGACTATGTAGGTTTACTAGCGGACCCTTGGACGATCTAGGTTAACTAGCGGTCACTTGGACAATGCAGGTTCCCTAGCGGGCACTATGAATATGTAGCTTCCCTAGAGGGAACTTGGACTATATAGGTTCCCTATGGGCACTTGGACAATCTGGGTTCCCTAACGGGCACTTGGAATATGAAGATTCCCTATCGGGCACTTGGACTATGTAGGTTCCTCATTGGGCACTTGGACTATGTAGGTTAACTAGCGGGCCCTTGGACTATCTAGGTTCCCTAGCGGGCACTTGGACTATGTAGGTTAACTAGAGGGCACTTGTACAATGCAGGTTCCCTAGCGGGCACTTTGACTATGTAGGTTCCCTAGAGGTCACTTGGACTATATAGGTTCCCTATGGGCACTTGGACTATCTAGGTGCCCTAATGGGCACTTGGAATACGTAGGTTCCCTTTCGGACACTTGGACTATGTAGGTTCCTCAGCGGGCACTTGGACTATGTAGGTTAACTAGCGGGCACTTGGACTATGTTCGTACCTTAGCGGACACTTGGACTATGTAGGTTCCCTATCGGGCAGTTGGACTATGTAGGTTAACTAGCGGGCCCTTAGACTATCTAGGTTACCTAGCGGGCACTTGGACTATGTACGTCCCCTAGCGGGCACTTGGACTATCTAGGTTAAATAGAGGGCCCTTGGACTATGTAGGTTAACTAGCGGGCACTTGGACTATCTAGGTTACCTAGCGGGCACTTGGACTATGTAGGTTCCCTAGCGGGCACTTGGACTATGTTCGTACCTTAGTGGACACTTGGACTATGTAGGTTCCCTATCGGGCAGTTGGACTATGTAGGTTAACTAGCGGGCCCTTAGACTATCTAGGTTACCTAGCGTGCATTTGGACTATGTACGTCCCCTAGCGGGCACTTGGACTATCTAGGTTAAATAGAGGGCCCTTGGACTATGTAGGTTAACTAGCGGGCACTTGGAATATCTAGGTTAACTAGCGGACCTTGGACTATGTAGGTTAACTAGCGGGCACTTGGATGATCTAGGTTAACTAGCGGCCACTTGGACTATCTAGCTTAACTAGCGGGCACTTGGACTATCTAGATTAACTAGCGGGCACTTGGACGATGCAGGTTCCCTAGCGGGCGCTTGGACTATATAGGTTTATTAGCGGGCACTTGGACTATGGAGGTTACCTAGCGGGCACTTGGACTGTCTAGGTTACCTAATGGGCACTTGGACTATGTAGGTTAATTAGCGGGCACTTGGACTATGTAGGTTACCTAGCGGGCACTTGGACTATCTAGGTTAACGAACCGGCACGTGGACTATGTAGGTAACCTAACGGGCACTTGGACTATGTAGGTTAGGTAACGGGCACTTGGACTATCTAGGTTACCTAGCGGGAACTTGGAATATGTAGGTTACCTAGCGGGCACTTGGACTATAGTTTAACTAGCGGGCACTTGGACTATATAGGTTACCTAGCGGGCCCTTGGACTATATAGGTTACCTAGCGCGACTTGGACTATCTAAGTTAACGAACGTGCACTTGGACTATGTAGTTAACCTAGCGGGCACTTGGACAGTATAGGTTACCTAGCGGGCACTTGGACTGTCTAGGTTAACGAATGGGCACTTGGACTATGTAGGTTACCTAGCGGGCACTTGGCCTATCTAGGTTAGTAAACTGGAACTTGGAATATCTAGGTTACCTAGCGGGCACTTGGACTATGTAGGTTACCTTGCGGGCACTTGGCCTATCTAGGTTACCTAACGGGAACTTGGACTATGTAGGTTTACTAGCGGACACTTGGACAATCTTGGTTAACTAGCGGGCACTTGGACAATGCAGGTTCCCTAGCGGGCACTATGAATATGTAGCTTCCCTAGAGGGCACTTGGACCATATAGGTTCCCTATGGGCACTTGGACTATCTGGTTTCCCTAACGGGCACTTGGAATATAAAGTTTCCCTATCGGGCACGTGGACTATGTAGGTTCCTCATTGGGCACTTGGACTATGTAGGTTACCTATCGGGCAATTGGACTATGTAGGTTAACTAGCGGGCCCTTTGACGATCTAGGTTAGCAAACGGGCACTTGGACTATGTAGGTTACCTAGCAGGCACTTGGACTGTCTAGGTTACCTAGCGGGCACTTGAACTATCTAGGTTAACGAACGGGCACTTGGACTATGTAGGTTAGCTAACAGGAACTTGGACTATCTAGGTTAACGAACGGGCACTTGGACTATGGAGGTTACCTAGCGGGCACTTGGACTATGGAGGTTACCTAGCGGGCACTTGGACTATCTAGGTTAGCTAACGGGTACTTGGACTATCTAGGTTACCTAGCGGGCACTTGGACTATGTAGGTTCCCTAGCAGGACTTTGACTATGTAAGTTCTCTAACGGGCACTTGGACTATGTGGGTTCCCTAGCGGGCATTTGGACTATCTAGGTTACCTAACGGGCACTTGGACTATGTACGTTACTTGCGGGCATTTGGACTATGTAGGTTACCTAGCGGATACTTGGACTATGTAGGTTCCCCATCAGGGACTTGGACAATGTAGGTTAACTAGCGGGCACTTGGACTATCTAGGTTAACTAGCGGGCCCTTGGACTATGTAGGTTAACTAGCGGGCTCTTGTACTATCTAGGTTAACGAACGGGCACGTGGACTATGTAGGTAACCAAGCGGGCACTTGGACAGTCTAGGTTACCTAGAGGGCACTTGGAAAATCTAGGTTAATGAATGGGCACTTGGACAATGTAGGTTACCTCACGGGCACTTAGACTATGTGGGTACCCTAGCGGGCATTTGGACTATCTAGGTTACCTAACGGGCATTTGGAATATGTAGGTTCCCTAGCGGGAACTTGGATTACGTAGGTTCCCTTCTTGCACTTGGACTATGTAGGTTTCTAGCGGGCATTTGGGCTATGTAGGTTACCTAGCGGGCACTTGGGCTATGTAGGTTCCCTAGCGGGCATTTGGACTATCTAGGTTACCTAACGGGCATTTGGACTACGTACGTTACTAGTGGGCATTTGGACTATGTAGGTTACCTAGCGGATACTTGGACTATGTACTTTCCCCATCAGGGACTTGGACAATGTAGGTTAACTAGCGGGCACTTGGACTATCTAGGTTAACTAGAGGGCCCTTGGACTATGTAGGTTAACTAGCGGGCCCTTTGACGATCTAGGTGAGCAAACGGGCACTTGGACTATGTAGGTTACCTAGCAGGCACTTGGACTGTCTAGGTTACCTAGCGGGCACTTGAACTATCTAGGTTAACGAACGGGCACTTGGACTATGTAGGTTAGCTAACAGGAACTTGGACTCTCTAGGTTAACGAACGGGCACTTGGACTATGGATGTTACCTAGCGGGCACTTGGACTATGGAGGTTACCTAGCGGGCACTTGGACTATCTAGGTTACCTAACGGGCACTTGGACTATGCAGGTAACCTAGCGGGCACTTGGACTGTTTAAGTTACCTAGAGGGCACTTGGACTATAGGTTAACTAGCGGGCACTTGGACTATATAGGTTACCTAGCGGCCCTTAGACTATGTTGGTTACCTACCGCGACTTGGACTATCTAAGTTAACGAACGTGCACTTGGACTATGTAAGTAACCTAGCGGGCACTTGGACAGTATAGGTTACATAGCGGGCACTTGACTATCTAGGTTAGCAAACCGGAACTTGGAATATCTAGGTTACCTAGCGGGCACTTGGATTATGTAGGATCCCTATTGGACATTTGTACTACTTAGGTTAACTAGCGGGCACTTTGACTATCTAGGTTAACTAGCGGGCACTTGGACTATCAAGGTCAACTAGCGGGCCATTGTACTATGTAGGTTAACTAGCGGGCACTTGGCCTATCTAGGTTACCTAACGGGAACTTGGACTATGTAGGTTTACTAGCGGACCCTTGGACGATCTAGGTTAACTAGCGGTCACTTGGACAATGCAGGTTCCCTAGCGGGCACTATGAATATGTAGCTTCCCTAGAGGGAACTTGGACTATATAGGTTCCCTATGGGCACTTGGACAATCTGGGTTCCCTAACGGGCACTTGGAATATGAAGATTCCCTATCGGGCACTTGGACTATGTAGGTTCCTCATTGGGCACTTGGACTATGTAGGTTAACTAGCGGGCCCTTGGACTATCTAGGTTACCTAGCGGGCACTTGGACTATCTAGGTTAACTAGAGGGCACTTGTACAATGCAGGTTCCCTAGCGGGCACTTTGATTATGTAGGTTCCCTAGAGGGCACTTGGACTATATAGGTTCCCTATGGGCACTTGGACTATCTAGGTGCCCTAATGGGCTCTTGGAATACGTAGGTTCCCTTTCGGACACTTGGACTATGTAGGTTCCTCAGCGGGCACTTGGACTATGTAGGTTAACTAGCGGGCACTTGGACTATGTTCGTACCTTAGCGGACACTTGGACTATGTAGGTTCCCTATCGGGCAGTTGGACTATGTAGGTTAACTAGCGGGCCCTTAGACTATCTAGGTTACCTAGCGGGCACTTGGACTATGTACGTCCCCTAGCGGGCACTTGGACTATCTAGGTTAAATAGAGGGCCCTTGGACTATGTAGGTTAACTAGCGGGCACTTGGAATATCTAGGTTAACTAGCGGACCTTGGACTATGTAGGTTAACTAGCGGGCACTTGGACGATCTAGGTTAACTAGCGGCCACTTGGACTATCTAGCTTAACTAGCGGGCACTTGGACTATCTAGATTAACTAGCGGGCACTTGGACGATGCAGGTTCCCTAGCGGGCACTTGGACTATATAGGTTTATTAGCGGGCACTTGGACTATGGAGGTTACCTAGCGGGCACTTGGACTGTCTAGGTTACCTAACGGGCACTTGGACTATGTAGGTTAATTAGCGGGCACTTGGACTATGTAGGTTACCTAGCGGGCACTTGGACTATCTAGGTTAACGAACCGGCACGTGGACTATGTAGGTAACCTAACGGGCACTTGGACTATGTAGGTTAGGTAACGGGCACTTGGACTATCTAGGTTACCTAGCGGGAACTGGGAATATGTAGGTTACCTAGCGGGCACTTGGACTATAGTTTAACTAGCGGGCACTTGGACTATATAGGTTACCTAGCGCGACTTGGACTATCTAAGTTAACGAACGTGCACTTGGACTATGTAGGTAACCTAGCGGGCACTTGGACAGTATAGGTTACCTAGCGGGCACTTGGATTATCTAGGTTAACGAATGGGCACTTGGACTATGTAGGTTACCTAGCGGGCACTTGGCCTATCTAGGTTAGTAAACTGGAACTTGGAATATCTAGGTTACCTAGCGGGCACTTGGACTATGTAGGTTACCTTGCGGGCACTTGGCCTATCTAGGTTACCTAACGGGAACTTGGACTATGTAGGTTTACTAGCGGACACTTGGACAATCTTGGTTAACTAGCGGGCACTTGGACAATGCAGGTTCCCTAGCGGGCACTATGAATATGTAGCTTCCCTAGAGGGCACTTGGACTATATAGGTTCCCTATGGGCACTTGGACTATCTGGGTTCCCTAACGGGCACTTGGAATATGAAGTTTCCCTATCGGGCACGTGGACTATGTAGGTTCCTCATTGGGCACTTGGACTATGTTGGTTACCTAGCAGGCACTTGGACTGTCTAGGTTACCTAGCAGGCACTTGAACTATCTAGGTTAACGAACGGGCACTTGGACTATGTAGGTTAGCTAACAGGAACTTGGACTATATAGGTTAAAGAACGGGCACTTGGACTATGGAGGTTACCTAGCGGGCACTTGGACTATGGAGGTTACCTAGCGGGCACTTGGACTATCTAGGTTAGCTAACGTGTACGTGGACTATCTAGGTTCCCTAGCGGGCACTTGGACTATGTAGGTTCCCTAGCAGGGCTTTGACTATGTAAGTTCTCTAACGGGCACTTGGACTATGTGTGTTCCCTAGCGGGCATTTGGACTATCTAGTTTACCTAAAGGGCACTTCGACTATGTACGTTACTAGCGGGCATTTGGACTATGTAGGTTACCTAGCGGATACTTGGACTATGTAGGTTCCCCATCAGGGACTTGGACAATGTAGGTTAACTAGCGGGCACTTGGACTATCTAGGTTAACTAGAGAGCCCTTGGACTATGTAGGTTAACTAGTGGGCCCTTTGACGATCTAGGTTAGCAAACGGGCACTTGGACTATGTAGGTTACCTAGCAGGCACTTGGACTGTCTTGGTTACCTAGCGGGCACTTGAACTATCTAGGTTAACGAAATGGCACGTGGACTATGTAGGTTAGCTAACAGGAACTTGGACTATCTAGGTTAACGAACGGGCACTTGGACTATGGAGGTTACCTAGCGGGCACTTGGACTATGGAGGTTACCTAGCGGGCACTTGGACTATCTAGGTTAGCTAACGGGTACTTGGACTATCTAGGTTACCTAGCGGGCACTTGGACTATGTAGGTTACGTAGCGGGCACTTGGACTATCTAGGTTACCTAACGGGCACTTGGACTATGCAGGTAACCTAGCGGGCACTTGGATGGTTTAACTTAACTAGGGGGCACTTGGACTATGTAGGTTAACTAGCGGGCACTTGGACTATCTAGGTTACATAACGGGCACCTGGACTATCTAGATTACCTAGCGGGCACTTGGATTCTAAAGGTTATCTAGCCGGCCCTTGAACTATGTAGGTTACCTAGCGGGCAATTGGACGATCTAGGTTAACGAACGGGCACGTGGACTATGTAGTTAACCTATCGGGCACTTGGACTATCTAGGTTAGGTAACGGGCACTTGGACTATCTAGGTTACCTAGCGGGAACTTGGAATATGTAGGTTACCTAGAGGGCACTTGGACTATAGTTTAATTAGCGGGCACTTGGACTATATAGGTTACCTAGCGGCCCTTGGACTATGTTGGTTACCTACCGCGACTTGGACTATCTAAGTTAACGAATGGGCACTTGAACTACGTAGGTTACCTAGCGGGCACTTGGACTATCTAGGTTAGCAAACCGGAACTTGGAATATCTAGGTTACCTAGCGGGCACTTGGACTATGTAGGATCCCTATCGGACATTTGTACTACTTAGGTTAACTAGCGGGCCCTTTGACTATGTAGGTTAACTAGCGGGCACTTGGACTATCTAGGTCAACTAGCGGGCCATTGTACTCTGTAGGTTAACTAGCGGGCACTTGGCCTATCTAGGTTACCTAACGGGAACTTGGACTAAGTAGGTTTACTAGCGGACACTTGGACGATCTAGGTTAACTAGCGGGCACTTGGACAATGCAGGTTCCCTAGCGGGCACTATGAATATGTAGCTTCCCCAGAGGGAACTTGGACTATATAGGTTCCCTATGGGCACTTGGACAATCTGGGTTCCCTAACGGGCACTTGGAATATGAAGATTCCCTATTGGGCACTTGGACTATGTAGGTTCCTCATTGGGCACTTGGACTATGTAGGTTAACTAGCGGGCCCTTGGACTATCTAGGTTACCTAGCGGGCACTTGGACTATCTAGGTTAACTAGAGGGCACTTGTACAATGCAGGTTCCCTAGCGGGCACTTTGACTATGTAGGTTCCCTAGAGGGCACTTGGACTATCTAGGTGCCCTAATGGGCAGTTGGAATACGTAGGTTCCCTTTTGGAGACTTGGACTATGTAGGTTCCTCATTGGGCACTTGGACTATGTTGGTTACCTAGCAGGCACTTGGACTGTCTAGGTTACCTAGCAGGCACTTGAACTATCTAGGTTAACGAACGGGCACTTGGACTATGTAGGTTAGCTAACAGGAACTTGGACTATATAGGTTAAAGAACGGGCACTTGGACTATGGAGGTTACCTAGCGGGCACTTGGACTATGGAGGTTACCTAGCGGGCACTTGGACTATCTAGGTTAGCTAACGTGTACGTGGACTATCTAGGTTCCCTAGCGGGCACTTGGACTATGTAGGTTCCCTAGCAGGGCTTTGACTATGTAAGTTCTCTAACGGGCACTTGGACTATGTGTGTTCCCTAGCGGGCATTTGGACTATCTAGTTTACCTAAAGGGCACTTCGACTATGTACGTTACTAGCGGGCATTTGGACTATGTAGGTTACCTAGCGGATACTTGGACTATGTAGGTTCCCCATCAGGGACTTGGACAATGTAGGTTAACTAGCGGGCACTTGGACTATCTAGGTTAACTAGAGAGCCCTTGGACTATGTAGGTTAACTAGTGGGCCCTTTGACGATCTAGGTTAGCAAACGGGCACTTGGACTATGTAGGTTACCTAGCAGGCACTTGGACTGTCTTGGTTACCTAGCGGGCACTTGAACTATCTAGGTTAACGAAATGGCACGTGGACTATGTAGGTTAGCTAACAGGAACTTGGACTATCTAGGTTAACGAACGGGCACTTGGACTATGGAGGTTACCTAGCGGGCACTTGGACTATGGAGGTTACCTAGCGGGCACTTGGACTATCTAGGTTAGCTAACGGGTACTTGGACTATCTAGGTTACCTAGCGGGCACTTGGACTATGTAGGTTACGTAGCGGGCACTTGGACTATCTAGGTTACCTAACGGGCACTTGGACTATGCAGGTAACCTAGCGGGCACTTGGATGGTTTAACTTAACTAGGGGGCACTTGGACTATGTAGGTTAACTAGCGGGCACTTGGACTATCTAGGTTACATAACGGGCACCTGGACTATCTAGATTACCTAGCGGGCACTTGGATTCTAAAGGTTATCTAGCCGGCCCTTGAACTATGTAGGTTACCTAGCGGGCAATTGGACGATCTAGGTTAACGAACGGGCACGTGGACTATGTAGTTAACCTATCGGGCACTTGGACTATCTAGGTTAGGTAACGGGCACTTGGACTATCTAGGTTACCTAGCGGGAACTTGGAATATGTAGGTTACCTAGAGGGCACTTGGACTATAGTTTAATTAGCGGGCACTTGGACTATATAGGTTACCTAGCGGCCCTTGGACTATGTTGGTTACCTACCGCGACTTGGACTATCTAAGTTAACGAATGGGCACTTGAACTACGTAGGTTACCTAGCGGGCACTTGGACTATCTAGGTTAGCAAACCGGAACTTGGAATATCTAGGTTACCTAGCGGGCACTTGGACTATGTAGGATCCCTATCGGACATTTGTACTACTTAGGTTAACTAGCGGGCCCTTTGACTATGTAGGTTAACTAGCGGGCACTTGGACTATCTAGGTCAACTAGCGGGCCATTGTACTCTGTAGGTTAACTAGCGGGCACTTGGCCTATCTAGGTTACCTAACGGGAACTTGGACTAAGTAGGTTTACTAGCGGACACTTGGACGATCTAGGTTAACTAGCGGGCACTTGGACAATGCAGGTTCCCTAGCGGGCACTATGAATATGTAGCTTCCCCAGAGGGAACTTGGACTATATAGGTTCCCTATGGGCACTTGGACAATCTGGGTTCCCTAACGGGCACTTGGAATATGAAGATTCCCTATTGGGCACTTGGACTATGTAGGTTCCTCATTGGGCACTTGGACTATGTAGGTTAACTAGCGGGCCCTTGGACTATCTAGGTTACCTAGCGGGCACTTGGACTATCTAGGTTAACTAGAGGGCACTTGTACAATGCAGGTTCCCTAGCGGGCACTTTGACTATGTAGGTTCCCTAGAGGGCACTTGGACTATCTAGGTGCCCTAATGGGCAGTTGGAATACGTAGGTTCCCTTTTGGAGACTTGGACTATGTAGGTTCCTCAGCGGGCACTTGGACTATGTAGGTTAACTAGCGGGCACTTGGACTATCTAGCTTCCCAGCGGGCACTTGGACTATGTAGGTTCCCTAGCGGGCACTTGGACTATCTAGGTTACCTAGCAGGCACTTGGACTGTGTAGGTTCACTAGCGGGCCCTTGGACTATGTTCGTACCTTAGCGGGCACTTGGACTATGTAGGTTCCCTATCAGGCAGTTGGACTATGTAGGTTAACTAGCGGGCCCTTAGACTATCTAGGTTACCTAGCGGGCACTTGGACTATGTACGTCCCTTAGCGGGCACTTGGACTATCTAGGTTAAATAGAGGGCCCTTGGACTATGTAGGTTAACTAGCAGGCACTTGGAATATCTAGGTTAACTAGCGGACCTTGGACTATGGAGGTTAACTAGCGGGCACTTGGACGATCTAGGTTAACTAGCGGCCACTTGTACTATCTAGCTTAACTAGCGGGCACTTGGACTATCTAGATTAACTAGCGGGCACTTGGACGATGCAGGTTCCCTAGCGGGCACTTGGACTATATAGGTTTATTAGCGGGCACTTGGACTATGGAGGTTACCTAGCGGGCACTTGGACTGTCTAGGTTACCTAACGGGCACTTGGACTATGTAGGTTAATTAGCGGGCACTTGGACTATGTAGGTTACCTAGCGGGCACTTGGACTATCTAGGTTAACGAACCGGCACGTGGACTATGTTGGTAACCTAACGGGCACTTGGACTATCTAGGTTAGGTAACGGGCACTTGGCCTATCTAGGTTACCTAACGGGAACTTGGACTATGTAGGTTTACTAGCGGACACTTGGACAATCTTGGTTAACTAGCGGGCACTTGGACAATGCAGGTTCCCTAGGGGGCACTATGAATATGTAGCTTCCCTAGAGGGCACTTGGACCATATAGGTTCCCTATGGGCACTTGGACTATCTGGGTACCCTAACGGGCACTTGGAATATGAAGATTCCCTATCGGGCACTTGGACTATGTAGGTTCCTCATTGGGCACTTGGACTATGTAGGTTCCCTATCGGGCACTTGGACTATGTAGGTTAACTAGCGGGCCCTTCGACTATCTAGGTTACCTAGCGGGCACTTGGACTATCTAGGTTAACTAGCGGGCACTTGTACAATGCAGGTTCCCTAGCGGGCACTTTGACTATGTAGCTTCCCTAGAGGGCACTTGGACTATATAGGTTCCCTATGGTTATTTGGACTATCTAGGTGCCCTAATGGGCACTTGGAATATGTAGGTTCCCTTTCGGACACTTGGACTATGTAGGTTCCTCAGCGGGCACTTGGACTATGTAGGTTAACTAGCGGGCACTTGGACGATCTAGGTTACCTAGCGGGCACTTGGACTATGTAGGTTCCCTAGCGGGCACTTGGACTATGTTCGTCCCTTAGCGGGATCTTGGACTATGTAAGTTCCATATCGGGCAGTTGGACTATGTAGGTTAACTAGCGGGCCCTTAGACTATCTAGGTTACCTAGCGGGCACTTGGACTATGTACGTCCCCTAGCGGGCACTTGGACTATCTAGTTTAAATAGAGGGCCCTTGGACTATGTAGGTTAACTAGCGGGCACTTGGACTATCTAGATTAACTAGCGGGCACTTGGCCGATGCAGGTTCCCTAGCGGGCACTTGGACTATATAGGTTAATTAGCGGGCACTTGGACTATGGAGGTTACCTAGCGGGCACTTGGACTGTCTAGGTTACCTAACGGGCACTTGGACTATGTAGGTTAATTAGCGGGCACTTGGACTATGTAGGTTACCTAGCGGGCACTTGGACTATCTAGGTTAACGAACCGGCACGTGGACTATGTAGGTAACCTAATGGGCACTTGGACTATCTAGGTTAGGTAACGGGCACTTGGATTATCTAGGTTACCTAGCGGGAACTTGGAATTTGTAGGTTACCTAGCGGGCACTTGGACTATAGTTTAACTAGCGGGCACTTGGACTATATAGGTTACCTAGCGGGCCCTTGGACTATGTATGTTACCTAGCGCAACTTGGACTATCTAAGTTAACGAACGTGCACTTGGACTATGTAGGTAACCTAGCGGGCACTTGGACAGTATAGGTTACCTAGGGGGCACTTGGACTACCTAGGTTAACGAATGGGCACTTGGACTATGTAGGTTACCTAGCGGGCACTTGGACTATCTAGGTTAGTAAACCGGAACTTGGAATATCTAGGTTACCTAGCGGGCACTTGGACTATGTAGGTTATCTTGCGGGCACTTGGCCTATCTAGGTTACCTAACGGGGACTTGGACTATGTAGGTTTACTAGCGGACACTTGGACAATCTTGGTTAACTAGCGGGCACTTGAAAAATGCAGGTTCCCTAGCGGGCACTATGAATATGTAGCTTCCCTAGAGGGCACTTGGACTATGTAGGTTCCCTATCGGGCACTTGGACTATGTAGGTTAACTAGGGGGCCCTTCGACTATCTAGGTTACCTAGCGGGCACTTGGAATATCTAGGTTAACTAGCGGGCACTTGTACAATGCAGGTTCCCTAGCGGGCACTTTGACTATGTAGCTTCCCTAGAGGGCACTTGGATTATATAGGTTCACTATGGTTACTTGGACTATCTAGGTGCCCTAACGGGCACTTGGAATACGTAGGTTCCCTTTCGGACACTTGGACTATCTAGGTTAACAAGCGCGCACTTGGACTATGTAGGTCAACTAGCGGGCACTTGGACTATCTAGGTTGTCCAGCGGGCACTTGGACTATGTACGTCCCCTAGCGGGCACTTGGACTATCGAGGTTAACTAGAGGGCCCTTGGACTATGTAGGTTATCTAGAGGGCACTTGGACTCTCTAGGTTATCTAACGGACCTTGGACTATGTAGGTTAACTAGCGGGCACTTGGATGATCTAGGTTAACTAGCGGGCACTTGGACTATCTAGGTTAACTAGCGGGAACTTAGACTCTCTATGTTAACTGGCGGGCACTTGGACGATGCAGGTTCCCTAGAGGGCACTTGGGCTATGTAGGTTCCCTAACGGGCACTTGGACTACGTAGGTCCCTTAGCGGGCACTTGGACTATGTTGGTTCCCTTTCGGGCAGTTGGACCCTGTGGGTACCCTAACGGGCATTTGGATTATGTAGGTTCCCTAGCGGTCACTTGGACTATGTCGGTCCCTTAGCGGGCACTTGGACTATGTTGGTTCCCTATTGGGCAGTTGGACTATGTGGGTACCCTAGCAGGCATTTGGACTATCTAGGTTACCTAGCAGGCACTTTGACTATCTAGGTTAACTAACGGGCACTTGGACTATGTAGGTTACCTAGCGGGCACTTGGACTATGTAGGTCCCTAGCGGGCACTTAGACTATGTAGGTTACCTAGCAGGCACTTGGACAGTCTAGGTTACCTAGCGGGCACTTGAACTATCTAGGTTAACGAACGGACACTTGGATTATGTAGGTTAGCTAACAGGAACTTGGACTATCTAAGTTAACGAACGGGCACTTGGACTATGGAGGTTACCTAGCGGGCACTTGGACTATGGAGGTTACCTAGCGGGCACTTGGACTATCTAGGTTAGCTAACGGGTACTTGGACTATCTAGGTTCCCTAGCGGGCACTTGGACTATGTAGGTTCCCTAGCAGGGCTTTGATTATGTAAGTTCTTTAATGGGCACTTGGGCTATGTGGGTTCCCTAGCGGGCATTTGGACTATCTAGGTTACCTAACGGGCACTTGGACTATGTACGTTACTAGCGGGCATTTGGACTATGTAGGTTACCTAGCGGATACTTGGACTATGTAGGTTCCCCATCAGGGACTTGGACAATGAAGGTTAACTAGCGGGCACTTGGACTATATAGGTTAACTAGCGGGCACTTGGACTATGTAGGTTAGCTAACAGGAACTTGGACTATCTAGGTTAACGAACGGGCACTTGGACTATGGAGGTTACCTAGCGGGCACTTGGACTATGGAGGTTACCTAGCGGGCACTTGGACTATCTGGGTTCCCTAACGGGCACTTGGAATATGAAGATTCCCTATCGGGCACTTGGACTATGTAGGTTCCTCATTGGGCACTTGGACTATGTAGGTTAACTAGCGGGCACTTGGACTATCTAGGTTACCTAGCGGGCACTTGGACTATGTAGGTTCCCTAGCGGGCACTTGGACTATGTTCGTCCCTTAGCGAGCGCTTGGACTATGTAGGTTCCCTATCGGGCAGTTGGACTATGTAGGTTAACTAGCGGGCCCTTAGACTATCTAGGTTACCTAGCGTGCACTTGGACTATGTACTTCCCCTAGTGGGCACTTGGACTATCTAGGTTAACTAGAGGGCCCTTGGACTATGTAGGTTAACTAGCGGGCACTTGGAATATCTAGGTTAACTAGCGGACCTTGGACTATGTAGGTTAACTAGCGGGCACTTGGGCGATCTAGGTTAACTAGCGGGCACTTGGACGATCTAGGTTAACTAGCGGCCACTTGGACTATCTAGCTTAACTAGCGGGCACTTGGACTATCTAGATTAACTAGCGGGCACTTGGATGATGCAGGTTCCCTAGCGGGCACTTGGACTATATAGGTTAATTAGCGGGCACTTGGACTATGGAGGTTAACTATCGGGCACTTGGACTGTCTAGGTTACCTAACGGGCACTTGGACTATGTAGGTTAATTAGCGGGCACTTGGACTATGTAGGTAACCTAACGGGCACTTGGACTATCTAGGTTAGGTAACGGGCACTTGGACAATCTTGGTTACCTAGCGGGAACTTGGAATATGTAGGTTACCTAGCGGGCACTTGGACTATAGTTTAACTAGCGGGCACTTGGACTATATAGGTTACCTAGCGCGACTTGGACTATCTAAGTTAAAGAACGTGCACATGGACTATATAGGTAACCTAGCGGGCACTTGGACAGTATAGGTTACCTAGCGGGCACTTGGACTATCTAGGTTAACGAATGGGCACTTGGACTATGTAGGTTACCTAGCGGGTACTTGGACTATCTAGATTAGTAGACCGGAACTTGAAATATCTAGTTTACCTAGCGGGCACTTGGACTATGTAGGTCACCTTGCGGGTACTTGGCCTATCTAGGTTACCTAACGGGAACTTGGACTATGTAGGTTTACTAGCGGACACTTGGACGATCTTGGTTAACTAGCCGGCACTTGGACGATGCAGGTTCCCTAGCGGGCACTTGGACTATATAGGTTTATTAGCGGGCACTTGGACTATGGAGGTTACCTAGCGGGCACTTGGACTGTCTAGGTTACCTAACGGGCACTTGGACTATGTAGGTTAATTAGCGGGCACTTGGACTATGTAGGTTACCTAGCGGGCACTTGGACTATCTAGGTTAACGAACCGGCACGTGGACTATGTAGGTAACCTAACGGGCACTTGGACTATCTAGGTTAGGTAACGGGCACTTGGCCTATCTAGGTTACCTAACGGGAACTTGGACTATGTAGGTTTACTAGCGGACACTTGGACAATCTTGGTTAACTAGCGGGCACTTGGACAATGCAGGTTCCCTAGGGGGCACTATGAATATGTAGCTTCCCTAGAGGGCACTTGGACCATATAGGTTCCCTATGGGCACTTGGACTATCTGGGTACCCTAACGGGCACTTGGAATATGAAGATTCCCTATCGGGCACTTGGACTATGTAGGTTCCTCATTGGGCACTTGGACTATGTAGGTTCCCTATCGGGCACTTGGACTATGTAGGTTAACTAGCGGGCCCTTCGACTATCTAGGTTACCTAGCGGGCACTTGGACTATCTAGGTTAACTAGCGGGCACTTGTACAATGCAGGTTCCCTAGCGGGCACTTTGACTATGTAGCTTCCCTAGAGGGCACTTGGACTATATAGGTTCCCTATGGTTATTTGGACTATCTAGGTGCCCTAATGGGCACTTGGAATATGTAGGTTCCCTTTCGGACACTTGGACTATGTAGGTTCCTCAGCGGGCACTTGGACTATGTAGGTTAACTAGCGGGCACTTGGACGATCTAGGTTACCTAGCGGGCACTTGGACTATGTAGGTTCCCTAGCGGGCACTTGGACTATGTTCGTCCCTTAGCGGGATCTTGGACTATGTAAGTTCCATATCGGGCAGTTGGACTATGTAGGTTAACTAGCGGGCCCTTAGACTATCTAGGTTACCTAGCGGGCACTTGGACTATGTACGTCCCCTAGCGGGCACTTGGACTATCTAGTTTAAATAGAGGGCCCTTGGACTATGTAGGTTAACTAGCGGGCACTTGGACTATCTAGATTAACTAGCGGGCACTTGGCCGATGCAGGTTCCCTAGCGGGCACTTGGACTATATAGGTTAATTAGCGGGCACTTGGACTATGGAGGTTACCTAGCGGGCACTTGGACTGTCTAGGTTACCTAACGGGCACTTGGACTATGTAGGTTAATTAGCGGGCACTTGGACTATGTAGGTTACCTAGCGGGCACTTGGACTATCTAGGTTAACGAACCGGCACGTGGACTATGTAGGTAACCTAATGGGCACTTGGACTATCTAGGTTAGGTAACGGGCACTTGGACTATCTAGGTTACCTAGCGGGAACTTGGAATTTGTAGGTTACCTAGCGGGCACTTGGACTATAGTTTAACTAGCGGGCACTTGGACTATATAGGTTACCTAGCGGGCCCTTGGACTATGTATGTTACCTAGCGCAACTTGGACTATCTAAGTTAACGAACGTGCACTTGGACTATGTAGGTAACCTAGCGGGCACTTGGACAGTATAGGTTACCTAGGGGGCACTTGGACTACCTAGGTTAACGAATGGGCACTTGGACTATGTAGGTTACCTAGCGGGCACTTGGACTATCTAGGTTAGTAAACCGGAACTTGGAATATCTAGGTTACCTAGCGGGCACTTGGACTATGTAGGTTATCTTGCGGGCACTTGGCCTATCTAGGTTACCTAACGGGGACTTGGACTATGTAGGTTTACTAGCGGACACTTGGACAATCTTGGTTAACTAGCGGGCACTTGGAAAATGCAGGTTCCCTAGCGGGCACTATGAATATGTAGCTTCCCTAGAGGGCACTTGGACTATGTAGGTTCCCTATCGGGCACTTGGACTATGTAGGTTAACTAGGGGGCCCTTCGACTATCTAGGTTACCTAGCGGGCACTTGGAATATCTAGGTTAACTAGCGGGCACTTGTACAATGCAGGTTCCCTAGCGGGCACTTTGACTATGTAGCTTCCCTAGAGGGCACTTGGATTATATAGGTTCACTATGGTTACTTGGACTATCTAGGTGCCCTAACGGGCACTTGGAATACGTAGGTTCCCTTTCGGACACTTGGACTATCTAGGTTAACAAGCGCGCACTTGGACTATGTAGGTCAACTAGCGGGCACTTGGACTATCTAGGTTGTCCAGCGGGCACTTGGACTATGTACGTCCCCTAGCGGGCACTTGGACTATCGAGGTTAACTAGAGGGCCCTTGGACTATGTAGGTTATCTAGAGGGCACTTGGACTCTCTAGGTTATCTAACGGACCTTGGACTATGTAGGTTAACTAGCGGGCACTTGGATGATCTAGGTTAACTAGCGGGCACTTGGACTATCTAGGTTAACTAGCGGGAACTTAGACTCTCTATGTTAACTGGCGGGCACTTGGACGATGCAGATTCCCTAGAGGGCACTTGGACTATGTAGGTTCCCTAACGGGCACTTGGACTACGTAGGTCCCTTAGCGGGCACTGGGACTATGTTGGTTCCCTTTCGGGCAGTTGGACCCTGTGGGTACCCTAACGGGCATTTGGACTATGTAGGTTCCCTAGCGGTCACTTGGACTATGTCGGTCCCTTAGCGGGCACTTGGACTATGTTGGTTCCCTATCGGGCAGTCGGACTATGTGGGTACCCTAGCAGGCATTTGGACTATCTAGGTTACCTAGCAGGCACTTTGACTATCTAGGTTAACTAACGGGCACTTGGACTATGTAGGTTACCTAGCGGGCACTTGGACTATGTAGGTCCCTAGCGGGCACTTAGACTATGTAGGTTACCTAGCAGGCACTTGGACAGTCTAGGTTACCTAGCGGGCACTTGAACTATCTAGGTTAACGAACGGACACTTGGATTATGTAGGTTAGCTAACAGGAACTTGGACTATCTAGGTTAACGAACGGGCACTTGGACTATGGAGGTTACCTAGCGGGCACTTGGACTATGGAGGTTACCTAGCGGGCACTTGGACTATCTAGGTTAGCTAACGGGTACTTGGACTATCTAGGTTCCCTAGCGGGCACTTGGACTATGTAGGTTCCCTAGCAGGGCTTTGATTATGTAAGTTCTTTAATGGGCACTTGGGCTATGTGGGTTCCCTAGCGGGCATTTGGACTATCTAGGTTACCTAACGGGCACTTGGACTATGTACGTTACTAGCGGGCATTTGGACTATGTAGGTTACCTAGCGGATACTTGGACTATGTAGGTTCCCCATCAGGGACTTGGACAATGAAGGTTAACTAGCGGGCACTTGGACTATATAGGTTAACTAGCGGGCACTTGGACTATGTAGGTTAGCTAACAGGAACTTGGACTATCTAGGTTAACGAACGGGCACTTGGACTATGGAGGTTACCTAGCGGGCACTTGGACTATGGAGGTTACCTAGCGGGCACTTGGACTATCTGGGTTCCCTAACGGGCACTTGGAATATGAAGATTCCCTATCGGGCACTTGGACTATGTAGGTTCCTCATTGGGCACTTGGACTATGTAGGTTAACTAGCGGGCACTTGGACTATCTAGGTTACCTAGCGGGCACTTGGACTATGTAGGTTCCCTAGCGGGCACTTGGACTATGTTCGTCCCTTAGCGAGCGCTTGGACTATGTAGGTTCCCTATCGGGCAGTTGGACTATGTAGGTTAACTAGCGGGCCCTTAGACTATCTAGGTTACCTAGCGTGCACTTGGACTATGTACTTCCCCTAGTGGGCACTTGGACTATCTAGGTTAACTAGAGGGCCCTTGGACTATGTAGGTTAACTAGCGGGCACTTGGAATATCTAGGTTAACTAGCGGACCTTGGACTATGTAGGTTAACTAGCGGGCACTTGGGCGATCTAGGTTAACTAGCGGGCACTTGGACGATCTAGGTTAACTAGCGGCCACTTGGACTATCTAGCTTAACTAGCGGGCACTTGGACTATCTAGATTAACTAGCGGGCACTTGGATGATGCAGGTTCCCTAGAGGGCACTTGGACTATATAGGTTAATTAGCGGGCACTTGGACTATGGAGGTTAACTATCGGGCACTTGGACTGTCTAGGTTACCTAACGGGCACTTGGACTATGTAGGTTAATTAGCGGGCACTTGGACTATGTAGGTAACCTAACGGGCACTTGGACTATCTAGGTTAGGTAACGGGCACTTGGACAATCTTGGTTACCTAGCGGGAACTTGGAATATGTAGGTTACCTAGCGGGCACTTGGACTATAGTTTAACTAGCGGGCACTTGGACTATATAGGTTACCTAGCGCGACTTGGACTATCTAAGTTAAAGAACGTGCACATGGACTATATAGGTAACCTAGCGGGCACTTGGACAGTATAGGTTACCTAGCGGGCACTTGGACTATCTAGGTTAACGAATGGGCACTTGGACTATGTAGGTTACCTAGCGGGTACTTGGACTATCTAGATTAGTAAACCGGAACTTGAAATATCTAGTTTACCTAGCGGGCACTTGGACTATGTAGGTCACCTTGCGGGTACTTGGCCTATCTAGGTTACCTAACGGGAACTTGGACTATGTAGGTTTACTAGCGGACACTTGGACGAACTTGGTTAACTAGCGGGCACTTGGACGATGCAGGTTCCCTAGCGGGCACTTGGACTATATAGGTTTATTAGCGGGCACTTGGACTATGGAGGTTACCTAGCGGGCACTTGGACTGTCTAGGTTACCTAACGGGCACTTGGACTATGTAGGTTAATTAGCGGGCACTTGGACTATGTAGGTTACCTAGCGGGCACTTGGACTATCTAGGTTAACGAACCGGCACGTGGACTATGTAGGTAACCTAACGGGCACTTGGACTATCTAGGATAGGTAACGGGCACTTGGCCTATCTAGGTTACCTAACGGGAACTTGGACTATGTAGGTTTACTAGCGGACACTTGGACAATCTTGGTTAACTAGCGGGCACTTGGACAATGCAGGTTCCCTAGGGGGCACTATGAATATGTAGCTTCCCTAGAGGGCACTTGGACCATATAGGTTCCCTATGGGCACTTGGACTATCTGGGTACCCTAACGGGCACTTGGAATATGAAGATTCCCTATCGGGCACTTGGACTATGTAGGTTCCTCATTGGGCACTTGGACTATGTAGGTTCCCTATCGGGCACTTGGACTATGTAGGTTAACTAGCGGGCCCTTCGACTATCTAGGTTACCTAGCGGGCACTTGGACTATCTAGGTTAACTAGCGGGCACTTGTACAATGCAGGTTCCCTAGCGGGCACTTTGACTATGTAGCTTCCCTAGAGGGCACTTGGACTATATAGGTTCCCTATGGTTATTTGGACTATCTAGGTGCCCTAATGGGCACTTGGAATATGTAGGTTCCCTTTCGGACACTTGGACTATGTAGGTTCCTCAGCGGGCACTTGGACTATGTAGGTTAACTAGCGGGCACTTGGACGATCTAGGTTACCTAGCGGGCACTTGGACTATGTAGGTTCCCTAGCGGGCACTTGGACTATGTTCGTCCCTTAGCGGGATCTTGGACTATGTAAGTTCCATATCGGGCAGTTGGACTATGTAGGTTAACTAGCGGGCCCTTAGACTATCTAGGTTACCTAGCGGGCACTTGGACTATGTACGTCCCCTAGCGGGCACTTGGACTATCTAGTTTAAATAGAGGGCCCTTGGACTATGTAGGTTAACTAGCGGGCACTTGGACTATCTAGATTAACTAGCGGGCACTTGGCCGATGCAGGTTCCCTAGCGGGCACTTGGACTATATAGGTTAATTAGCGGGCACTTGGACTATGGAGGTTACCTAGCGGGCACTTGGACTGTCTAGGTTACCTAACGGGCACTTGGACTATGTAGGTTAATTAGCGGGCACTTGGACTATGTAGGTTACCTAGCGGGCACTTGGACTATCTAGGTTAACGAACCGGCACGTGGACTATGTAGGTAACCTAATGGGCACTTGGACTATCTAGGTTAGGTAACGGGCACTTGGACTATCTAGGTTACCTAGCGGGAACTTGGAATTTGTAGGTTACCTAGCGGGCACTTGGACTATAGTTTAACTAGCGGGCACTTGGACTATGTATGTTACCTAGCGCAACTTGGACTATCTAAGTTAACGAACGTGCACTTGGACTATGTAGGTAACCTAGCGGGCACTTGGACAGTATAGGTTACCTAGGGGGCACTTGGACTACCTAGGTTAACGAATGGGCACTTGGACTATGTAGGTTACCTAGCGGGCACTTGGACTATCTAGGTTAGTAAACCGGAACTTGGAATATCTAGGTTACCTAGCGGGCACTTGGACTATGTAAGTTATCTTGCGGGCACTTGGCCTATCTAGGTTACCTAACGGGGACTTGGACTATGTAGGTTTACTAGCGGACACTTGGACAATCTTGGTTAACTAGCGGGCACTTGGAAAATGCAGGTTCCCTAGCGGGCACTATGAATATGTAGCTTCCCTAGAGGGCACTTGGACTATGTAGGTTCCCTATCGGGCACTTGGACTATGTAGGTTAACTAGGGGGCCCTTCGACTATCTAGGTTACCTAGCGGGCACTTGGAATATCTAGGTTAACTAGCGGGCACTTGTACAATGCAGGTTCCCTAGCGGGCACTTTGACTATGTAGCTTCCCTAGAGGGCACTTGGATTATATAGGTTCACTATGGTTACTTGGACTATCTAGGTGCCCTAACGGGCACTTGGAATACGTAGGTTCCCTTTCGGACACTTGGACTATCTAGGTTAACAAGCGCGCACTTGGACTATGTAGGTCAACTAGCGGGCACTTGGACTATCTAGGTTGTCCAGCGGGCACTTGGACTATGTACGTCCCCTAGCGGGCACTTGGACTATCGAGGTTAACTAGAGGGCCCTTGGACTATGTAGGTTATCTAGAGGGCACTTGGACTCTCTAGGTTATCTAACGGACCTTGGACTATGTAGGTTAACTAGCGGGCACTTGGATGATCTAGGTTAACTAGCGGGCACTTGGACTATCTAGGTTAACTAGCGGGAACTTAGACTCTCTATGTTAACTGGCGGGCACTTGGACGATGCAGGTTCCCTAGAGGGCACTTGGACTATGTAGGTTCCCTAACGGGCACTTGGACTACGTAGGTCCCTTAGCGGGCACTGGGACTATGTTGGTTCCCTTTCGGGCAGTTGGACCCTGTGGGTACCCTAACGGGCATTTGGACTATGTAGGTTCCCTAGCGGTCACTTGGACTATGTCGGTCCCTTAGCGGGCACTTGGACTATGTTGGTTCCCTATCGGGCAGTCGGACTATGTGGGTACCCTAGCAGGCATTTGGACTATCTAGGTTACCTAGCAGGCACTTTGACTATCTAGGTTAACTAACGGGCACTTGGACTATGTAGGTTACCTAGCGGGCACTTGGACTATGTAGGTCCCTAGCGGGCACTTAGACTATGTAGGTTACCTAGCAGGCACTTGGACAGTCTAGGTTACCTAGCGGGCACTTGAACTATCTAGGTTAACGATCGGACACTTGGATTATGTAGGTTAGCTAACAGGAACTTGGACTATCTAGGTTAACGAACGGGCACTTGGACTATGGAGGTTACCTAGCGGGCACTTGGACTATGGAGGTTACCTAGCGGGCACTTGGACTATCTAGGTTAGCTAACGGGTACTTGGACTATCTAGGTTCCCTAGCGGGCACTTGGACTATGTAGGTTCCCTAGCAGGGCTTTGATTATGTAAGTTCTTTAATGGGCACTTGGGCTATGTGGGTTCCCTAGCGCGCATTTGGACTATCTAGGTTACCTAACGGGCACTTGGACTATGTACGTTACTAGCGGGCATTTGGACTATGTAGGTTACCTAGCGGATACTTGGACTATGTAGGTTCCCCATCAGGGACTTGGACAATGAAGGTTAACTAGCGGGCACTTGGACTATATAGGTTAACTAGCGGGCACTTGGACTATGTAGGTTAGCTAACAGGAACTTGGACTATCTAGGTTAACGAACGGGCACTTGGACTATGGAGGTTACCTAGCGGGCACTTGGACTATGGAGGTTACCTAGCGGGCACTTGGACTATCTGGGTTCCCTAACGGGCACTTGGAATATGAAGATTCCCTATCGGGCACTTGGACTATGTAGGTTCCTCATTGGGCACTTGGACTATGTAGGTTAACTAGCGGGCACTTGGACTATCTAGGTTACCTAGCGGGCACTTGGACTATGTAGGTTCCCTAGCGGGCACTTGGACTATGTTCGTCCCTTAGCGAGCGCTTGGACTATGTAGGTTCCCTATCGGGCAGTTGGACTATGTAGGTTAACTAGCGGGCCCTTAGACTATCTAGGTTACCTAGCGTGCACTTGGACTATGTACTTCCCCTAGTGGGCACTTGGACTATCTAGGTTAACTAGAGGGCCCTTGGACTATGTAGGTTAACTAGCGGGCACTTGGAATATCTAGGTTAACTAGCGGACCTTGGACTATGTAGGTTAACTAGCGGGCACTTGGGCGATCTAGGTTAACTAGCGGGCACTTGGATGATCTAGGTTAACTAGCGGCCACTTGGACTATCTAGCTTAACTAGCGGGCACTTGGACTATCTAGATTAACTAGCGGGCACTTGGATGATGCAGGTTCCCTAGCGGGCAATTGGACTATATAGGTTAATTAGCGGGCACTTGGACTATGGAGGTTAACTATCGGGCACTTGGACTGTCTAGGTTACCTAACGGGCACTTGGACTATGTAGGTTAATTAGCGGGCACTTGGACTATGTAGGTAACCTAACGGGCACTTGGACTATCTAGGTTAGGTAACGGGCACTTGGACAATCTTGGTTACCTAGCGGGAACTTGGAATATGTAGGTTACCTAGCGGGCACTTGGACTATAGTTTAACTAGCGGGCACTTGGACTATATAGGTTACCTAGCGCGACTTGGACTATCTAAGTTAAAGAACGTGCACATGGACTATATAGGTAACCTAGCGGGCACTTGGACAGTATAGGTTACCTAGCGGGCACTTGGACTATCTAGGTTAACGAATGGGCACTTGGACTATGTAGGTTACCTAGCGGGTACTTGGACTATCTAGATTAGTAAACTGGAACTTGAAATATCTAGTTTACCTAGCGGGCACTTGGACTATGTAGGTCACCTTGCGGGTACTTGGCCTATCTAGGTTACCTAACGGGAACTTGGACTATGTAGGTTTACTAGCGGACACTTGGACGATCTTGGTTAACTAGCGGGCACTTGGACGATGCAGGTTCCCTAGCGGGCACTTGGACTATATAGGTTTATTAGCGGGCACTTGGACTATGGAGGTTACCTAGCGGGCACTTGGACTGTCTAGGTTACCTAACGGGCACTTGGACTATGTAGGTTAATTAGCGGGCACTTGGACTATGTAGGTTACCTAGCGGGCACTTGGACTATCTAGGTTAACGAACCGGCACGTGGACTATGTAGGTAACCTAACGGGCACTTGGACTATCTAGGTTAGGTAACGGGCACTTGGCCTATCTAGGTTACCTAACGGGAACTTGGACTATGTAGGTTTACTAGCGGACACTTGGACAATCTTGGTTAACTAGCGGGCACTTGGACAATGCAGGTTCCCTAGGGGGCACTATGAATATGTAGCTTCCCTAGAGGGCACTTGGACCATATAGGTTCCCTATGGGCACTTGGACTATCTGGGTACCCTAACGGGCACTTGGAATATGAAGATTCCCTATCGGGCACTTGGACTATGTAGGTTCCTCATTGGGCACTTGGACTATGTAGGTTCCCTATCGGGCACTTGGACTATGTAGGTTAACTAGCGGGCCCTTCGACTATCTAGGTTACCTAGCGGGCACTTGGACTATCTAGGTTAACTAGCGGGCACTTGTACAATGCAGGTTCCCTAGCGGGCACTTTGACTATGTAGCTTCCCTAGAGGGCACTTGGACTATATAGGTTCCCTATGGTTATTTGGACTATCTAGGTGCCCTAATGGGCACTTGGAATATGTAGGTTCCCTTTCGGACACTTGGACTATGTAGGTTCCTCAGCGGGCACTTGGACTATGTAGGTTAACTAGCGGGCACTTGGACGATCTAGGTTACCTAGCGGGCACTTGGACTATGTAGGTTCCCTAGCGGGCACTTGGACTATGTTCGTCCCTTAGCGGGATCTTGGACTATGTAAGTTCCATATCGGGCAGTTGGACTATGTAGGTTAACTAGCGGGCCCTTAGACTATCTAGGTTACCTAGCGGGCACTTGGACTATGTACGTCCCCTAGCGGGCACTTGGACTATCTAGTTTAAATAGAGGGCCCTTGGACTATGTAGGTTAACTAGCGGGCACTTGGACTATCTAGATTAACTAGCGGGCACTTGGCCGATGCAGGTTCCCTAGCGGGCACTTGGACTATATAGGTTAATTAGCGGGCACTTGGACTATGGAGGTTACCTAGCGGGCACTTGGACTGTCTAGGTTACCTAACGGGCACTTGGACTATGTAGGTTAATTAGCGGGCACTTGGACTATGTAGGTTACCTAGCGGGCACTTGGACTATCTAGGTTAACGAACCGGCACGTGGACTATGTAGGTAACCTAATGGGCACTTGGACTATCTAGGTTAGGTAACGGGCACTTGGACTATCTAGGTTACCTAGCGGGAACTTGGAATTTGTAGGTTACCTAGCGGGCACTTGGACTATAGTTTAACTAGCGGGCACTTGGACTATATAGGTTACCTAGCGGGCCCTTGGACTATGTATGTTACCTAGCGCAACTTGGACTATCTAAGTTAACGAACGTGCACTTGGACTATGTAGGTAACCTAGCGGGCACTTGGACAGTATAGGTTACCTAGGGGGCACTTGGACTACCTAGGTTAACGAATGGGCACTTGGACTATGTAGGTTACCTAGCGGGCACTTGGACTATCTAGGTTAGTAAACCGGAACTTGGAATATCTAGGTTACCTAGCGGGCACTTGGACTATGTAGGTTATCTTGCGGGCACTTGGCCTATCTAGGTTACCTAACGGGGACTTGGACTATGTAGGTTTACTAGCGGACACTTGGACAATCTTGGTTAACTAGCGGGCACTTGGAAAATGCAGGTTCCCTAGCGGGCACTATGAATATGTAGCTTCCCTAGAGGGCACTTGGACTATGTAGGTTCCCTATCGGGCACTTGGACTATGTAGGTTAACTAGGGGGCCCTTCGACTATCTAGGTTACCTAGCGGGCACTTGGAATATCTAGGTTAACTAGCGGGCACTTGTACAATGCAGGTTCCCTAGCGGGCACTTTGACTATGTAGCTTCCCTAGAGGGCACTTGGATTATATAGGTTCACTATGGTTACTTGGACTATCTAGGTGCCCTAACGGGCACTTGGAATACGTAGGTTCCCTTTCGGACACTTGGACTATCTAGGTTAACAAGCGCGCACTTGGACTATGTAGGTCAACTAGCGGGCACTTGGACTATCTAGGTTGTCCAGCGGGCACTTGGACTATGTACGTCCCCTAGCGGGCACTTGGACTATCGAGGTTAACTAGAGGGCCCTTGGACTATGTAGGTTATCTAGAGGGCACTTGGACTCTCTAGGTTATCTAACGGACCTTGGACTATGTAGGTTAACTAGCGGGCACTTGGATGATCTAGGTTAACTAGCGGGCACTTGGACTATCTAGGTTAACTAGCGGGAACTTAGACTCTCTATGTTAACTGGCGGGCACTTGGACGATGCAGATTCCCTAGAGGGCACTTGGACTATGTAGGTTCCCTAACGGGCACTTGGACTACGTAGGTCCCTTAGCGGGCACTGGGACTATGTTGGTTCCCTTTCGGGCAGTTGGACCCTGTGGGTACCCTAACGGGCATTTGGACTATGTAGGTTCCCTAGCGGTCACTTGGACTATGTCGGTCCCTTAGCGGGCACTTGGACTATGTTGGTTCCCTATCGGGCAGTCGGACTATGTGGGTACCCTAGCAGGCATTTGGACTATCTAGGTTACCTAGCAGGCACTTTGACTATCTAGGTTAACTAACGGGCACTTGGACTATGTAGGTTACCTAGCGGGCACTTGGACAATGTAGGTCCCTAGCGGGCACTTAGACTATGTAGGTTACCTAGCAGGCACTTGGACAGTCTAGGTTACCTAGCGGGCACTTGAACTATCTAGGTTAACGAACGGACACTTGGATTATGTAGGTTAGCTAACAGGAACTTGGACTATCTAGGTTAACGAACGGGCACTTGGACTATGGAGGTTACCTAGCGGGCACTTGGACTATGGAGGTTACCTAGCGGGCACTTGGACTATCTAGGTTAGCTAACGGGTACTTGGACTATCTAGGTTCCCTAGCGGGCACTTGGACTATGTAGGTTCCCTAGCAGGGCTTTGATTATGTAAGTTCTTTAATGGGCACTTGGGCTATGTGGGTTCCCTAGCGGGCATTTGGACTATCTAGGTTACCTAACGGGCACTTGGACTATGTACGTTACTAGCGGGCATTTGGACTATGTAGGTTACCTAGCGGATACTTGGACTATGTAGGTTCCCCATCAGGGACTTGGACAATGAAGGTTAACTAGCGGGCACTTGGACTATATAGGTTAACTAGCGGGCACTTGGACTATGTAGGTTAGCTAACAGGAACTTGGACTATCTAGGTTAACGAACGGGCACTTGGACTATGGAGGTTACCTAGCGGGCACTTGGACTATGGAGGTTACCTAGCGGGCACTTGGACTATCTGGGTTCCCTAACGGGCACTTGGAATATGAAG
Source organism: Tenrec ecaudatus (assembly GCF_050624435.1). Classification (NCBI taxonomy): domain Eukaryota; kingdom Metazoa; phylum Chordata; class Mammalia; order Afrosoricida; family Tenrecidae; genus Tenrec; species Tenrec ecaudatus. The sequence goes on from NW_027457977.1 coordinate 189,945, forward strand.
ATTCCCTATCGGGCACTTGGACTATGTAGGTTCCTCATTGGGCACTTGGACTATGTAGGTTAACTAGCGGGCACTTGGACTATCTAGGTTACCTAGCGGGCACTTGGACTATGTAGGTTCCCTAGCGGGCACTTGGACTATGTTCGTCCCTTAGCGAGCGCTTGGACTATGTAGGTTCCCTATCGGGCAGTTGGACTATGTAGGTTAACTAGCGGGCCCTTAGACTATCTAGGTTACCTAGCGTGCACTTGGACTATGTACTTCCCCTAGTGGGCACTTGGACTATCTAGGTTAACTAGAGGGCCCTTGGACTATGTAGGTTAACTAGCGGGCACTTGGAATATCTAGGTTAACTAGCGGACCTTGGACTATGTAGGTTAACTAGCGGGCACTTGGGCGATCTAGGTTAACTAGCGGGCACTTGGACGATCTAGGTTAACTAGCGGCCACTTGGACTATCTAGCTTAACTAGCGGGCACTTGGACTATCTAGATTAACTAGCGGGCACTTGGATGATGCAGGTTCCCTAGCGGGCACTTGGACTATATAGGTTAATTAGCGGGCACTTGGACTATGGAGGTTAACTATCGGGCACTTGGACTGTCTAGGTTACCTAACGGGCACTTGGACTATGTAGGTTAATTAGCGGGCACTTGGACTATGTAGGTAACCTAACGGGCAATTGGACTATCTAGGTTAGGTAACGGGCACTTGGACAATCTTGGTTACCTAGCGGGAACTTGGAATATGTAGGTTACCTAGCGGGCACTTGGACTATAGTTTAACTAGCGGGCACTTGGACTATATAGGTTACCTAGCGCGACTTGGACTATCTAAGTTAAAGAACGTGCACATGGACTATATAGGTAACCTAGCGGGCACTTGGACAGTATAGGTTACCTAGCGGGCACTTGGACTATCTAGGTTAACGAATGGGCACTTGGACTATGTAGGTTACCTAGCGGGTACTTGGACTATCTAGATTAGTAAACCGGAACTTGAAATATCTAGTTTACCTAGCGGGCACTTGGACTATGTAGGTCACCTTGCGGGTACTTGGCCTATCTAGGTTACCTAACGGGAACTTGGACTATGTAGGTTTACTAGCGGACACTTGGACGATCTTGGTTAACTAGCGGGCACTTGGACGATGCAGGTTCCCTAGCGGGCACTATGAATATGTAGCTTCCCTAGAGGGCACTTGGACCATATAGGTTCCCTATGGGCACTTGGACTATCTGGGTTCCCTAACGGGCACTTGGAATATGAAGATTCCCTATCGGGCACTTGGACTATGTAGGTTCCTCATTGGGCACTTGGACTATGTAGGTTCCCTATCGGGCACTTGGACTATGTAGGTTAACTGGCGGGCCCTTCGACTATCTAGGTTACCTAGCGGGCACTTGGACTATCTAGGTTAACTAGCGGGCACTTGTACAATGCAGGTTCCCTAGCGGGCACTTTGACTATGTAGCTTCCCTAGAGGGCACTTGGACTATATAGGTTCCCTATGGGCACTTGGACTATCTAGGTGCCCTAACGGGCACTTGGAATACGTAGGTTCCCTTTCGGACACTTGGACTATGTAGGTTCCTCAGTGGGCACTTGGACTATGTAGGTTAACTAGCTGGCACTTGGACTATCTAGGTTACCTAGCGGGCACTTGGATTTTGTAGGTTCCCTAGCGGGCACTTGGACTATGTTCGTCCCTTAGCGGGCACTTGGACTATGTAGGTTCCCTATCGGGCAGTTGGACTATGTAGGTTATCTAGCGGGCCCTTAGACTATCTAGGTTACATAGCGGGCACTTGGACTATGTATGTCCCCTAGCGGGCACTTGGACTATCTAGGTTAACTAGAGGGCCCTTTGACTATGTAGGTTAACTAAGGGGCACTTGGAATATCTAGGTTAACTAGCGGACCTTGGACTATGTAGGTTAACTAGCGGGCACTTGGACGATCTAGGTTAAGTAGCGGGCACTTGGACTATCTAGGTTAACTAGCGGGCACTTGGACTATCTAGATTAACTAGCGGGCACTTGAACGATGCAGTTTCCCTAGCGGGCACTTGGACTATATAGGTAAATTAGTGGGCACTTGGACTATGGAGGTTACCTAGAAGGCAATTGGACTATGGAGGTTACCTAGCGGGCACTTGGACTATCTAGGTTAGCTAACGGGTACTTGGACTATCTAGGTTACCTAGCGGGCACTTGGACTATGTAGGTTACCTAGCGGGCACTTGGACTATCTAGGTTACCTAACGGGCACTTGGACTATGCAGGTAACCTAGCGGGCACTTGAACTGTCTAAGTTACCTGCCGGCTCTTGGACTATGTAGGTTACCTAGCGGGCAATTGTACTATCTAGGTTAACGAACGGGCACGTGGACTATGTAGGTAACCTCACGGGCACTTGGACTATCTAGGTTAGGTAACGGGCACTTTGACTATCTAGGTTACCTAGCGGGAACTTGGAATATGTAGGTTACCTAGAGGGCACTTGGACTATAGGTTACCTAGTGGCCCTTGGACTTTGTAGGTTACCTAGCGCGACTTGGACTATCTAAGTTAACGAACGTGCACTTGGACTATGTAGGTAACCTAGCAGGCACTTGGACAGTATAGGTTACCTAGCGGGCACTTGGACTATCTAGGTTAACGAATGGGCACTTGGACTATGTAGGTTACCTAGCGGGCACTTGGACTATCTAGGTTAGCAAACCGGAACTTGGAATATCTAGGTTACCTAGCGGGCACTTGGACTATGTAGGATCCCTATCGGACATTTGTACTACTGAGGTTAACTAGCGGGCACTTGAACTATCTAGGTCAACTAGCGGGCCATTGTACTATGTAGGTTAACTAGCGGGCACTTGGCCTATCTAGGTTACCTAACGGGAACTTGGACTATGTAGGTTTACTAGCGGACACTTCCACGATCTAGGTTAACTAGCGGGCACTTGGACAATGCAGGTTCCCTAGCGGGCACTATGAATATGTAGCTTCCCTAGAGGGCACTTGGATTATGTAGGTTCCCTATGGGCACTTGGACTATCTGGGTTCCCTAACGGGCACTTGGAATATGAAGATTCCCTATCGGGCACTTGGACTATGTAGGTTCCTCATTGGGCACTTGGACTATGTAGGTTCCTATCGGGCACTTGGACTTTGTAGGTTAACTAGCGGGCCCTTGGACTATGGAGGTTACCTAGCGGGCACTTGGACTATCTAGGTTAACTAGAGGTCACTTGCACAATGCAGGTTCCCTAGCGGGCACTTTGACTATGTAGGTTCCCTAGAGGGCACTTGGACGATATAGGTTCCCTATGGGCACTTGGACTATCTAGGTGCCCTAATGGGCACTTGGAATACGTAGGTTCCCTTTCGGACACTTGGACTATGCAGGTTCCTCAGTGGGCACTTGGACTATGTAGGTTTACTAGCGGGCACTTGGACTATCTAGGTTACCTATCGGGCACTTTGACTATGCAGGTTCCCTAGCGGGCACTTGGACTATGTTCGTCCCTTAGCGGGCACTTGGACTATGTAGGTTCCCTATCGGGCATTTGGACTATGTAGGTTAACTAGCGGGCCCGTAGACTATCTAGGTTACCTAGCGGGCACCTGGACTATGTACGTCCTCCAGCGGGGACTTGGACTATCTAGGTTAACTAGAGGGCCGTTGGACTATGTAGGTTAACTAGCAGGCCCTTGGACTATCTAGGTTACCTAGCGGGCACTTGGACTATCTGGTTAACTAGTGGGCACTTGTACAATGCAGGTTCCCTAGCGGGCACTTGGACTATATAGTTTCCCTATGGGCATTTGGACTATCTAGGTGCCCTAATGGGCACATGGAATACGTAGGTTCCCTTTCGGACACTTGGACTATGTAGGTTCCTCAGCGGGCACTTGGACTATGTAGGTTAACTAGCGGGCACTTGGACTATCTAGGTTACCTAGCGGGCACTTGGACTATGTAGGTTCCCTAGCGGGCACTTGGACTATGTAGGTTCCCTAGCGGGCACTTGGACTATGTTCGTCCCTTAGCGAGCGCTTGGACTATGTAGGTTCCCTATCGGGCAGTTGGACTATGTAGGTTAACTAGCGGGCCCTTAGACTATCTAGGTTACCTAGCGGGCACTTGGACTATGTACTTCCCCTAGTGGGCACTTGGACTATCTAGGTTAACTAGCGGACCTTGGACTATGTAGGTTAACTAGCGGGCACTTGGGCGATCTAGGTTAACTAGCGGGCACTTGGACGATCTAGGTTAACTAGCGGCCACTTGGACTATCTAGCTTAACTAGCGGGCACTTGAACTATCTAGATTAACTAGCGGGCACTTGGATGATGCAGGTTCCCTAGCGGGCACTTGTACTATATAGGTTAATTAGCGGGCACTTGGACTATGGAGGTTAACTATCGGGCACTTGGACTGTCTAGGTTACCTAACGGGCACTTGGACTATGTAGGTTAATTAGCGGGCACTTGGACTATGTAGGTAACCTAACGGGCACTTGGACTATCTAGGTTAGGTAACGGGCACTTGGACAATCTTGGTTACCTAGCGGGAACTTGGAATATGTAGGTTACCTAGCGGGCACTTGGACTATAGTTTAACTAGCGGGCACTTGGACTATATAGGTTACCTAGCGCGACTTGGACTATCTAAGTTAAAGAACGTGCACATGGACTATATAGGTAACCTAGCGGGCACTTGGACAGTATAGGTTACCTAGCGGGCACTTGGACTATCTAGGTTAACGAATGGGCACTTGGACTATGTAGGTTACCTAGCGGGTACTTGGACTATCTAGATTAGTAAACCGGAACTTGGAATATCTAGGTTACCTAGCGGGCACTTGGACTATGTAGGTCACCTTGCGGGCACTTGGCCTATCTAGGTTACCTAACGGGAACTTGGACTATGTAGGTTTACTAGCGGACACTTGGACGATCTTGGTTAACTAGCGGGCACTTGGACGATGCAGGTTCCCTAGCGGGCACTATGAATATGTAGCTTCCCTAGAGGGCACTTGGACTATGTAGGTTCCCTATGGGCACTTGGACTATCTGGGTTCCCTAACGGGCACTTGGAATATGAAGATTCCCTATCGGGCACTTGGACTATGTAGGTTCCTCATTGGGCACTTGGACTATGTAGGTTCCCTATCGGGCACTTGGACTATGTAGGTTAACTGGCGGGCCCTTCGACTATCTAGGTTACCTAGCGGGCACTTGGACTATCTAGGTTAACTAGCGGGCACTTGTACAATGCAGGTTCCCTAGCGGGCACTTTGACTATGTAGCTTCCCTAGAGGGCACTTGGACTATATAGGTTCCCTATGGTTACTTGGACTATCTAGGTGCCCTAACGGGCACTTGGAATACGTAGGTTCCCTTTCGGACACTTGGACTATGTAGGTTCCTCAGCGGGCACTTGGACTATGTAGGTTAACTAGCGGGCACTTGGACTATCTAGGTTACCTAGCGGGCACTTGGATTTTGTAGGTTCCCTAGCGGGCACTTGGACTATGTTCGTCCCTTAGCGGGCACTTGGACTATGTAGGTTCCCTATCGGGCAGTTGGACTATGTAGGTTATCTAGCGGGCCCTTAGACTATCTAGGTTACATAGCGGGCACTTGGACTACGTATGTCCC